>NW_026057300.1:0-108012 GCF_019202705.1 Hemisphaericaspora subhashii | reverse complement strand
GGTTCTGTGGTCTAGTTGGTTATGGCATCTGCTTAACACGCAGAACGTCCCCAGTTCGATCCTGGGCAGAATCATTGTTTTTTTGCTTCCTCGTTTGAATCAATGTTATAACGTCAATATTGAATAGAATCTGAATCAATTGGTTGGTTCGCTATATTTTTTTGCACAGAAATTCTTAAAACATAAAATTGTTAATTAGGGTTTTCAGAAAAAGAAACTTCATTAAAATTTAAATTAATTTTTTCTTTTCTTTTGTTAAGCGACCCCATAAAAATACGTAATGCAAACAGAAACAATGAGTCTAGAATTTTTAAAGTCATCTCTAATTCATTTGTAGAAAGCTAAAATATCTGATAACCAAGTCAATTGTAAAAGTTGTAAAGTATTGCGTTCATATATCTTTATTTGAATTCAATTGACCAATTTTATGAATGACCAATCTTAAAAAATTGTTAATAAATAACTCTAAACAATCCCTTAATTTTTTTGTTTTTTTGGAGTGCTCCCTCGTTTCGATTGTTGTAAACACAACTTGACTACTCGAGCTTCTCCAATGCTCCAACTCGTGGTTAGTTATGGACTGTATAGATGCCATACTAAGAAATTTATCCTATGACATTTTAGGAGGAGTGTCAAATTTTTCTTGTTTCCCAAAAACTCCGGCTCATCACTCGCACACACCCCTCCCCATCCCCACCTACAGTCTCACTCTCTCATAATTTTTTATGTGGTCTATTCTTTACGAGTATTTGCGATAAGACTGTCAGTTTATAAAAACTGTTGTCTAAATTCTTTTTTTTTTTTTTGAACAATCCACCAGCCCCTTTTCCCACAACCAACATCAAGCAAAAGGTATACTACGGGGACATGCTGATACCACCTTATAAGTCAGTTCAGGCTCTACGAGAAGATGTAGAGTTGAATTTGACATTACATCCTAAAATACAAACCTTAATTCAATTATTTCTTAAATATTTAAAAGAACCAAGATATCAAGCGCCATTAACAGTATCCGAATTATCCAAATTATTTCATAATTTTTATCAAGATTTAAATGTATTGGCAATAGGAATATATACACAATCTAATTCAACTAAGAAACTGTTGATTTCAAATTGTGATTATTTTAATGATAATCCGAAAGTTTTTGATTATTTATTGGCTATTGCTAATTATAGCACTTCTGCTGTAAAAATGTTGAAAAGAACCGATGATGACGCGTTGTATCAATTAAGGATATTTAATTATTATAAGTTCTTGGTGATATTCCAATCGATACATTTAGCACAATTAGAACTTTTTAGTTCAGTTAGTTTAGGTGATGATGTGTCATTATATGAACGGATTTTCAAATTTGATCAAAAAGATATTATATATCTGGAATTTTTACAAGAAAAGTTAGATAAGTTAAAGAGACTAGAATTATCATTTAAACATTTTATCGATCCAGAATTAGGTGACCAAGGGAGTATTGTGGAGATAATGGATGATATTCAATCAGAAGATTTGTCAGCATTACAAGAAAATTTATCAGAATTGCGTCGAAATGTGACTCCGTATTCTAAATTAGTATCAATTGTGAATTTGCATAAGAATCTTATTAAGTTATTTGTGAGCAAGAAGCTCAAGAATAAACAGATTAATAATGATTTATTATTACCTTCTTTGATTTATTTGTTGATTTATAAATTAGATAACAAAGAGCTTTATTTAAATTTCTTATTTATCAAGAATTTCCTAAACACATTGGACTCCAATATTATAGAATTATATCCAGTGGGTTTGAATTCATCATATAATCCAAGTCAGGACCGTCCACCAACAACTACAACCAAATGTAAGAAATCAACATTTATAGAGTTTTTAAATTTAACTGAGTCGGATGTAATTCCACAAAAGCAAGATTTCCTTACCAATGATGATTTTAAATTCTTTGAGAATGATAAGGAATTAATAGCATATATCAATCAGAATTATTTAAACACCGGAGAATTATTTTATTATTTGACAAATTTGGAAGCTATCATTGTATATTTATCAAACACTACTATAAAGGAACTTTTGGTGAATAATGAAGAAGCACATCGAGTAATCAATAGTGACATGAGAAAGAGTCGTGTCTTGAATTATCCTATTTCAGCTTTAGTGGATGAAGAATTAATGTCCCATTTCCAATTTCCAGAAGGAGAACTAGCTGAGGAAATTAAGCAGAAGGAGGAAACCAAAGAAGCAACTAATAGGTCCAGATCATCTTCTTTCCTTAGTACAATTACTCACAAAATCAGCGAAACTCGTTCTAGATCCAATAGTTCATTAAAACAAAAGGAAACTTTCCCTAGTTTGGGAAATGATGATGCCAGCGAGAAAACTGGATTCGCCATGATGAAGAATATATTGGAAAGAATTGGTTCTGTCAGTATACTGCAAGTTCAAAATCCACTCACTCATGTTGATCAGGAAAATGAGGCCAGAAATGTTACCAATACCTCATTAATCACGCCTCAAAAGAGATCCAACACCCTTATGAGCAGAATATCTCCAAGCCATACAAGAACTCGTTCATCATCTTTGGAAACAGGTTTAGGTAGTCAGAATCCGTTTGCTAGTTCCATACATACCCATGCAAAGAAGAATTCAATCTCATCAAGATTTACTACGGGAGTTTCTGAATTTATGACGAAATTGAATGCGCCACTGCTGACACCTAATTTACATCATGAACAGAATATTTCTAACAGTTCATTACATACCATTGAAAATGGTGACTCACAGGGCCCTACTGACTCGTCAACTGCAAAGATAGAGGGAGGTAGAAGTAGAACAACCAGTCTTCAAATCTTAGATAAATGGTTTAATAACTTGAATGCAAATGCACCAGCTATCCAACCAGTGCTTGCTCCACAACAGTCGCCAACTCAAGTACAACCAAAACCAAAATTAGAAGCATTAGCTACAAATCATGAAGAACTGGTTGTTGATGTGTATGAATTGACCAAATATCAAAACCTTGAATTCGATACTCTTACGATCAAAGAAATTCGTGAATTAAAAGGATATTATGATCAATTATGTACCGATTTGCTATCTACATATTCAAATAGTAATGGAGGATATGAAAATAATGGGAAAATATTTATCAATAGTAGAAATAATTCAATTGATAAAACAGGTAGTAATAGTAATAATAGTAGAAAAAATTCTATTGATAAATTATTGATTGATAAGATTGATAATGCTGATACTACAAGTAAAGCAGAATCAATTGATTCTAGTGAGAAGTTGGGTAATATTACTGGTCCAGCATCTTGCGAAGCTAGTTTATAGAAATATTCATTGTTAAATAGTGCTTCAATTTTTCAAGCATTTTGCATTTTAATATATACAAAACATATATATAGAGTTCGTTTCTATACAATTCGAAGTGTAGGTGTTTCTTTGGGGAACATTGATGTGTTGTGGCTCTAAAGTAAAGCAATGCCTAAAACAAATAATAACCCATCCATTTTGAGATTGGTAGCACCGTTGGAGTTAGTGGTTGTAGTCACGACAACAGTAGCTTGTCTATTAAGGTCGTCATCATCATTAATTTGATTTTGAGGGTCAGCAGCTCTGGTGGTCTGAGATGCAGAAGTGCTGGATGCTTGTGGTGGAGTCACTGTTACTGTGCTAACGGTAGTTCCAGTTCTTGTTCTAGGATCATATGGACCATCATTATCGGTATCATACCCATCATTGTCAGTGTCATACCTGTCGTCAGTATAATAACCATCATCTTCTCTTTCTTCGATTTCGGCTGCAAGAACGACGGAAGCTAAAAGAGCAATAGGTAATAAAGTAGCGTATCTCATTTTGTAGTGTTTATTTGTGTGTGTTTAATTGTTGGATATTCTACAAAAGATACTGAAATTATCAGAGAAATCTAACCATTTTTATATTGATANTCGGTATCATACCCGTCATCATCTGTGTCGATCCAGTCTTCAGTCTCGTACCCGTCATTGTCATCAACAGTTCCGGATGATTGTGGTTGAGGAACAACTACTGGGCCAATCGTAGTTCCTGCGCTCGGAAGTGGCCCGCCATTATCGGTATCATACCCGTCATCGTCATCGTCGAACCAGTCGTTGTCGTCAGTAAAACCAAAATCTTCTCTTTCTTGGAGTTCTGCAGTAAGAACAGAGGAAGCTAAAACGGCAATAGGTAATAAAGCAGCGTATCTCATTTTGTAGTGTTTTGTATGTGTGTTTAATTGTTGGATATTCACAAAAGATACTGAAATCATCAGAGAAATCTAACCCTTTTTATATCATTGCTTTATGTATAATCCGAAGATCTTACACTGGCCCCCATACACTTGCAACATGTCTTAAGATCAATAAACGCTTTAACTTGAACCGTAAATCAAATAAATAATGTTCCAGGGCCTCTAATGTATTCGTGATTTTCTTGGCATAGGGTTCAATCGCGTGGTTATATTTTTTTTCCGCACCCGATAAGCAAAAAATCGCCGCAAACATACACAGCCATGATACGAATATCTCGCAAATAATCTAATCTCCGGAGAATGTTCATCTGATATCTCGCAAATAATTTAATCTCCGGAGAATGTTGATCTAAATGTCTTGCAAATAATTTAATCCCCGGAGAATGTTAATTTAAATCCATCTAAGGCAGGGTATGCCAAGGCTACTCTAGTTTAATTGAGATGTATCTATAAATAGACATTTTCAGTAGTAGATGTTTAGAAATTGAGGCTGGTTTGAAGCTTGACCTTTGAGGAAGTTATCCCCTCCTTTTCGTTGCATGATAATCCCAAGCAGTGGCTGTATTGTTGAAATGGTGGTTCCTAAAAGAACTGCCACGATGATGGTATGCTATTTTTAGCTCTCTTCCTACTCTAAGAATCCAGTCGAAAGAATCCACACCCCTGAATTGGCTTAAACTCTCACAGACTTCTAGGAGAGTAATCTATCCCCTTTTAACGAAAACGAAAGGACTGCGCCCTAATACAACACAACTCAACTTATGATAGTTTGAATCATGTTGCAGCCAATTTTGCAATTTGGTTAGTACACTACTAGATTTTGTTAGTGGATTATCAAAAATGTTGCGAATGATTTAATTCAATAATTAATTGCATTTTTGGAAACTTTTCCCTCTAAAGCTCGGTGATAATGCAACTAACTACAAAACACATCTACTGTGTGGCAAATTAGGCATACAGAAGCGCAATTTATTATTTATGTATGGCTGCATTTTGACTTTGCAAAAAATATCATAACTAGCCACAATTCTCATGCATACGACATGACGGAAATATGCAAGGTGGTTTGGTATTCATTACTGATAGAAGAATCCTGATAAGGGAGGTGTATTGTATGGCTAAGTGATTGCGTACTTTAGATGAGTGGACGAGAGTATAATGATCTGGTAGAGAGAAGTTTATTAATTTCTTGAAACGATGACGAAGGGGGATATTTCATTCAGGAAGCTCTTGGGAGAGGTGGTTCATAGTTTCACATGAAGAAACCATAGCTTTATCTGAAAGTCTGTAAGCAAGAATACATCTAGTCATAATGTGACGCAGAACCTGAGGAATAAACACTCTAGATATATACATTCTAGCTTTTAGAATGGATGATAGCTGAGATTCGTCCTGGTGGAAGTAGAAGACTCTTCTATCTAGTTTTTACCTTTGTTTGTCTCTTGCATCCCATCTTCTTTATTCCACAGATTGCTGCAAAGAGTTTTGGCAGAAATTGACAAAAAACTTTTCTAAATCTCTCAAAGCAACTTACAAGAACAAATGCGGACAGACACGAGGAAATTCTAGAGAAACGTTCAACCCCCCAAGTTTCCTATTGTTTCGATAAATAACGTATCCACGCTTCACATTCATTGTCGAACTGATTTGTCAAGAATCCATTTCAAAAAGCTGCAAAATTTTGTTCTCCGCGTAATCTTTGCTACTAAAAAATATTCCCAAAACGGAAGCAGACAAATATGAAAAATTTGTGAGCCTCATCACAAATTTCTACATTCCCGAACACCACACATCACCTCATTATCATGTCAGTTTATAGAATATTAGGAGGAGTCTATATATCCTCAATCGAACCAATCAACCAAGGACTCGACCTTAAAACCCAATATGGAATAACCCATATCTTATCCATCATCCCGGGCCCAATCCCACAACAATACTCATCATCCTCCACATATACCTGGAAACAAATCGAAGTCACCGATGAAGAAACTACAAATTTATTACCCTATTTCAATGATTGTTATGAATTTATAGAATCGGGATTATTCAAAGATTCGGTGGATAAAAAGAAACATCTGGCTTGTGTATTGATACATTGTTCACAAGGAGTTTCAAGATCTGTTGCTATTGTGATGGCATATTTGATGAAGAAATATAATCTTAGTTTGGAACAATCCTTACATGCCGTCAAGAGGAAAAGTCCAGCAGTGGGACCGAATGCGGCGTTTATGGAACAATTGAAGTTGTATAAAGAAATGAATTGTGTTGTGGATGAGAATAATGAAATATATAGACAATATCTTGTGGAGCTTAATCTTAAGATAGACCCAACTGGGCAATCATTACGGGAATTAATGATGCAGAAAGCAGAAATTGGAAAACAGCAACAAGAGAAATCAGGTGAGCAACAAGAAAAGTTTGATTTAAGATGTAAGAGATGTCGACAAGTAGTTGCAAATAACACCCATATAGAATTTCATTCCATCCCAGAATCAGATTCTCGTCAACATCAATTCATAAAAACCGCTCCAAATTCAAGAAGAATCATATCTGTTCAAGAAGGAAGTTCAAAATGTTCACATTATTTCCTTAAAGAACCTTTGGTATGGATGAAAGAAGAACTTGATAAGGCAGAACTAGAAGGGAGATTCCAATGTCCAAAATGTGCTTCCAAAGTTGGAGGATATAGTTGGAGAGGTTCTCGTTGTTCTTGTGGGAAATGGATGGTTCCGGCAATTCATTTACAAGATGCAAAAGTTGATTTAATTAAAGATGTACATGCTCCTATACATTCCTTCCAAGGATAAACCTACAATATATATACCTATTCATCAACTATCATGTCTAGCTCCGAGTATTCAGGTTCATTTTCATCTTGAATCTCACCTTGCTCATGTATCCTACTCATATTATAACTACTAGCAGCTCCAGCCAAAGTTCCACTAGCTGTTGTAGGACTCGTATTTGCCGTCCTACCAGTGGTTGTATTTGAATTAAATGCTGTACTTGTAGTATTAGTCCCGCTATTCATCAACATATAAGTACCCGTGTTTATTTCTGAATTTATACTATGATCATCTTGATATTCAACTTCAGCAGCCATAAAATCTTCATCATCGATATTTGTTCTATAACTCTCCAAATCAGTATCCCCTTCTCTTCTTCTTAATCCATTTTCTTGGGCGTCCAACACCTCATCACTATCATCAGTAAACGCCTCATCATTCACGCCGTCATCAGAGAATTCATCAGCATTGAATACTTGGGCATCTAAATCTATCTCAGGACCGGCTGCTCCTTCTTCTTCACGAGTACCATTGGTATTAATCCCTGATGTCCAAAGTACACTCAGTTGTTCATTCGTGTTCTCAACCGCTGCTGCCGATGCCAAATTCGAAAATGTAATTTCTTGACTCACTTCTCCAAACTGACCAGCAGCAGCAGCGTTTGCATTTTCAAAATCCAATTCTTCCAAAGTTCTTCCAATCCCAATGGGACGTATTGAATTATATCCCGTGTTTCGTATTCTTTCCAATTGATCGATTTTCGATTGTGCCAATGGAGTAGCTGAAATCAATAGTCGTGATTGAAATAAATTATGAGAGGTGGAAGTTGCCAGTGTTTGGATCGTATATTCTAGTTGTGATAAGCTGGCGCCGGGATAATCGGCAGAATAAGCAGACAATGGGGGTGAGAATAAGGTTCGTAATTGTTTTCGTTGATTTTGATGTTCAGCTTCTAGTGATCGGGTGAGAAGTCCATTGGTGGTATTATTCTGTTGATGATTTGATTTGGTTGTTTCTTGTTCTAATGATTTTATTGGCGTTTTGTTGGGATTATCATTCCATAAACTATATAGATGTTTAGGGAATATATCTGGCGAGTACATGGTGAGACCAATATTACCTTATCAAGAAGAAAGAGATATCAGTTGAGTTCAAATTGAAAGTCTAACCTTTGAATTAAACGATCTATTTGGTTGTAAAAAAAAATCTGGGAACTCCAGCTTAAAGGGCGCTACCACCTATAAATTTTCGTTGCTACGATGTGTAAGAGTTTCCATTGGAAAGACTCCAAGTTATACGAAGGTTGATGTTATATAGTCTATCAAGAATTCCTAATTATAAACCTCTATATACAGTCGATGCTTATACATCCTCTTCATCAGACAAGATAAACTCATCAAGAATCTTTTGCTTTTCTTGTTCATCATTTCTATAGATCCATTGTAACTCTTTATTATCCCCAGCTTCCACTTCATGAGACTTTATCGGCCAAACGAACCCCGATTCCTGCTTCACCCCTCCCAAAGTAACAATACACCCATAACAAATACTCACCGGATCACCTTCAATTTCTCCCTCTTGACCAGTGCCAAATGTTCGTTTATACAATTCTACATATTCTCTTTCTTCTTCAGTCTCGACAGGTGCTGGATCATTCACAGTAATCCTTCTTAACCATTCCCGTGGATCTCGATAGATTTCAACTCCACAGACTTGACAATGGGCTAAGACCTGTTCATCTTTCGGTGCGCCTAATTTCTCCCCGGTTCTGACTACGGTGGATGCAGTGGATGCATATCCTGTTGCATCTAATTGTTTGAAATAATTCGTGGTTATGTCTCGAATGGTTAGATTTTTGGTGATTTTTGATTTTTGAATTGTGGATTCGATTAGATATTTATTTAAATCTGCCAATTCACAATATGCTAGGATTTCGGCATATAAGACATCTCTCAAAGGGAATAAGACTTTGATTTCTTTATCGAGGTATTTCTCAGTATGATCAGCAATGGCTTTGTGGATTATAGATCCTCTTCCTTTGACTGTAAGTGCGATGATTTCATTAGCAATGCGGGTCATACTGTGACCATATATGACTGTTTGACACCCTTCTTTATATGCTGTCCTTAATATCAATTCTTCATATACTATCGTAAGCAAATCCTCGGCTGACGATTTGCTGGGACACAAATCCAATAATTCCGACAACGTATATTCCTTTGAATTATTTATACTACTAATAAATCCTGTGAATTCATGATTCAATGAAATCTTTTGTAAGGTGCCTTGATCAACATATGAATTCAATGACAAAACCTTCAAAGTCAATTTAACAGGATTATACCTCTCAAGCAATTCCGGAATAACATCTTGAACCTTCTTATTCAAACTATCCAACTCATATTCATCCAAATTAACAATCACCAATTCAAACCCTTGATTTCCTTTATGAGCCGCATATTGTTCCTGTAATAAAGATGCAATCACATCAAGTAAAACCAAAGAAGATCTTCCTCCAGATAGCGCAAGCAATACTTTCTGCTTCCCTAATTTCTCAGCCAAGGGGCCGTATTTTACTTTATATTGATCATCTTGCATTTGTTTTCTTTGTTTTCCACGAATGAATCGAATGAAACAATTCTGGCAGAATTTCTCTTTTCTGGAGATTAAGATTGCTGGAGTGGTTTTACATCTTTGACATGAGGTTGACTCTTCGGAATCTAGATATGTAATAGCTTGGTTGGGGGTACTCATTGTGGACTTACTTTGAAGTTGATGGTAGAGGTACCTCTATTGAAAATAATTTTTTTTGACTCTCATCTCGCATTTATATTTAGTCATTGCGATGACTAACAAGATACGCCAAGATTGATCTAACCAATGTTATTCTGACGAATGTCAGTTGAGTACTTTAGGTTACTTGGGCAAGAAGGGAACCAATTGAAAGTTCCTACTACATTATTACAAATTCAAATCTGAATAATTTAATTAATATATAAACAAAAAAAGTACTAAGGACTTAAATAATATGAATCAAGAAAAACAGACTCCACGGATAACACAGTTAACAGGTTAACCGTCTTTTGGAGGGCCAGCTTTTAATTTATACAAAAGTATTTACATTATTTTAGATTCAGACTCAATCAAATTAAGTAAAAACTCAACTTCAAGTCTTTTTCTACCTTCAACCACCCAATCATCAGCAAGTTTTCTACACCAACCCTTTAAACTAGCAACTTCTTCAACAGCTACATCCAATTCACCTCTTGCTAAACTAGATTCGACTCTTGCAATAACTGATTCGATATCTTTACCATCTTCTTTAACCCCCTTGACTGGGACTAAAAGTTTGGAAAATAAAATGGAAGATAAATGTCCTAATAAACCGGCATTTGGTGGTAATAAGGAAGCAGATCTAAGTTCTGGGGCTAATTGTTCCCAACGAGATAATAATTGTGGAGTGGTTAAGATTGATTGAGAAGATTCATTTGAAATTAATGGAGTTAAATCTTTCAAAGCCAAGTTTAATAATTCATTATCAGTAGAAACAGAGTTTAAATCTTCAACAAATGGTTGTAAATGTTTTGGTTGTTCATTTGAATTTGGAGCAGTTAATAATAAGCTTCTAATTTTAGAAATTGATTGTTGAATTAATGATTTCTTATGATTTGATTGAAGTTGAGTTTCAACACTTTCAGCAAATTTTTCTAAATCTTCAACTCTTGTATTCAATTTTTCTAAATTAGCTAATCTACCATTTCTTTCTTGATCAATC
Source organism: Hemisphaericaspora subhashii (assembly GCF_019202705.1). Taxonomy (NCBI): domain Eukaryota; kingdom Fungi; phylum Ascomycota; class Pichiomycetes; order Serinales; family Debaryomycetaceae; genus Hemisphaericaspora; species Hemisphaericaspora subhashii. Next base: position 97,184 of record NW_026057300.1, on the reverse strand, counting down.
TTATCAACAATCAATTTTTCGAATTTCCTAGTTTGTTCAATTCTAACCATGGATACAGCATTAGTAGCAGCTTGAGTAATAGCTTCTCTAGCAGCTTGGATTTCATGAAGTAATTTTTCATTTAATTTAGTTTCTAATTGTGATTTTTCCTTATTGAATTGTTCTAATAAGTTTTCAGTCAATTCTAATTCCTTCTTAGTAAATGAAGAATATAAATCAGTTTGAGAAACCTTTAATTTTCTTTGTAATTCGTCATCAAAAGTTTTAGTCAATGCATTTAATTTAAGGGCTAATTCAGTAATATTTTCATTGACAGTTTTAATCAAGTTGGCATTACTAGAACTAACAGCACTAGCATCAATACCCTGTATAAATTTATTAAAAGATGCAACGGTACCTTTAACATGTTCATCAACAGATTGAGCAATTTCAGTATTTAATTCAATCAAAGGTAAACGAGTAATATCTCTTGTCTTCTTAACTGATTCAATTTCAACTGGCTTTTGTAATTGTTGAGCTGGAGTTATATCAGTACCTTTGGTAGGTGTAGAAGGAGCCTTAGTAGAAGTAGCAGCACCTCCTAATCTCTTTCTAGTTTCATTGATAAGATCTTCACTTCCTTTTTCGATTCTTTCAGTAAGCTCTTCAAATTCTTTTTGTAATTTAGCTCCAGTAAGTTTATTCTTAATAGAATCAAAGGAATCAGTAACATCTTGCCAAGTGGTAGTTTCAATTATATCAATTAATTCTTCATGATATGGTAATTTTTGATCAACAACAAAATCCATAACTTTATCATTCTTAGTAGCAACATATAAAGTACCACCATAAACAGTACCTACCAATAAACCAGTTTTAAAAAGGAATCCAAACCATGAAAATTTCTTCTTGGTTTGAGGGTTTGCTTCAGCTGTAGTTGAAGCAACATTGTGTCTAATAGCTGACTTGGATATTAAACGGATACTTCCCTTATTAATACATGCCACTCTTCTTATCATCATTGCTCTTGATTCTTATCTCTCAATTGGGGGGTTCTTGTTTGAGTCAAGTTCAAAGTTAAACTTTCTGTTTTGTTAGTCAACCAGGCTGTCTCGGGTCTCTCTCTCTCTCCTCTCACGCTCCTTAAAAATTGAAAGTTTTTTCGTTGGTTCAATTTTTTTAATTTACGGTCCATTTTTTAATTTTTTAACAATTATCACGTGACTAAACAAGACTTCCGAGGGTTTTAGTTTTTCAAAGATCTACCAATTTACAACCACCACCATTTGCCATTCCACACATTCACTCTATCACTGTACTAGATAACCTACAAAACAATGTCGATTAATCCTGTTTCAATTACGGTTCCTCATCCATCTACAACCAGAGGACAAGCCACTCATCTTTCTTACGATTCTGTAAATGATAGAATTGCTTATGTTAATGGGAAATCGATAATTGTTAGACCAGTAGATTTCAATTCAACTTCACCAGTTATTTGTTTTAGTAAACATACATTCACAACCATGACAGTCAAATTCTCACCATCTGGTTATTATATTGCTTCTGGTGATGAATCCGGAAATATCAAGATTTGGGATACTTCAATTGACCCAAATAATAAAACCATAACCAAATTTGAACCCCCCACCATCAAGAGTGAATTTCAAGTCATGTCAGGTCCAATCAGATCCATTGCTTGGGATGCCGACAATGCCAGAATAATAGCTGTTGGTCAAGGAAAAGAGAAATTCGGCCATTGTTTTTCCTGGGATAGTGGGAATTCAATTGGTGATATCCAAGGACATAGTGGTCCTATTAATGCTGTTGATATTAAATCACAAAGACCATATCGTGCTGCTACTGTAAGTGATGACCATGCTTTGGTTTTCTTCAATGGGCCTCCGTTTAAGTTTGATAAGAGTTTAAGAGGACATCATTCAAATGTGGTTAGGGATGTTAAGTTTAGTCCAAATGGTGAATATCTTATTAGTGTTGGTTCTGATAGAAGTATTTGTGTATATCAAGGGAAAACTGGGGAATTTGTTAGTAAGATTGAAAATGCTCATGAAGGGGGAATTTTTGCGGTTGCTTGGTTATCAGATTCGAAATATTTTATTACTGCTTCTGCTGATAATACTTTAAAGAAATGGGATATTTCAAATCTGGAATGTGTTCAAACTTTTACTGTGGGTGAAACTCGTACAGTGCAAAATCAACAAGTTGGACTAGTATTGGCTAAGGAATATATCATTTCCCTTTCAGCTAGTGGTGATTTGAATTATTTTAATTATGATTCAGGGGAATTGGTTCAAGTAGTCAAGGGACACCAACATTCCTTAACTAAGATTTCTACTGATGAATCCGCCACCAATTTATTCAGTGGAAGTGCTGATGGTGTATTACTTAAATGGAAATTAGATGATGAGAAAAACTTACAACCACTTCCAACATTGCAAGGAAACCAGGATGAAGCTCATGCCAATTATGTGGTTGATGTATTGGTCGTCGGTAACACTACCTATTCCGTTGGCTGGGATGATGTATTGAAGTCATGGACAGAAGAAGGAAAAGTTACCGAATCAGTTAAATTGCCTTCTCAACCAAGACAATTAGCCCACATTTCATCAGGATTACTTGTATTATATGAATCTCAAGTGGAATTATATTCAGAATCACTTGAATTGATAACTAGCTTATCATTAGATTTCAGTAGTACTTGTATTTCACCTATCAATGATTCAACTTGTTTATTAACGAACACCACCGGATCCACCATTGAAGAAATCAAGATTGAATCAGGATCGATTACTAAAACCAATAAGCAATTTACAAAAATGCGTTCTCCACCAACCTTGATTACAGTTTCACCAAATAAAGAATTATTTGCCGTGGCTGATTCTGCTGGGAAATATACTTTATTCAAAGCTGAAGATGCCAGTGTTATTACAACTCGTTGGGCTTTCCATTCAAGTAAAGTATATGATGCTCAATGGACTCCAGACTCAAAGTACTTACTTAGTGGTGGGTTAGATAGTGGGTTGTTTATATATTCAGTAGATAGACCTTCAAAGGTTGTTAAATTCCCATTGGCACATCCATCAGGTATTTCAAATTTGAAGTGGTTGAAATATGATAATGAAACTAAACAAGGGAAGTTTGTTAGTTCTGGATTAGATGGAACTATTAGAACTTGGGAAGTTAAGCTTTAGAGTTTACTATGTCAAAATTTATTTGTCATGGTTATAGATAACAATAAACGTAAACTTTAATTAGATAGTTTTTACACATAAATAATTATATAAAGTACAACAAATAATACAGAAATATCTCTTTGAAGTAGAAGATGAAGAGTCCTAGATGGTCAACTTACAGAACATTAACATTCTTTCAACAAGTGAATCTAATTGTTTGGCAACGTTTGGATCATCTTGTAAATAATGTCCAACATGTCTTATAATATGTAAATTTAAAGGCCAAATAGCCAAATTTGAATCATAAGTCTGAATGATTCCAATCATATCATTGGCCAACTTCTTACAATAATTAGGAGGAAATCTTGCTAATTGATGTGGAAACATTTGTGAATGAATCTTGGTTGTTTTTAATAAACTTTCAAACAAAAGAATTTTGGCCAACAGTCGATTTAATCCAATCAATGCGGAAAGTTCATCTTTGAAATAAATCATTGGGAAACAGTCCTCATCATCATCATCATTAGAAGGTTGCTTATACACGACTGGTTCTAAAGCTGGCAGTATTCTTTGTTCAAAATTCATTATCATATTTTTTAATTCAACCCATTTGATTAATTGCTTATTTGATTCAATATCTTCTTTTGACAACACAATAATTTCATGTTTGAAATCAAGAATCTTACTACAATTCAATATCGTCTTTCTAAACCACCAAACTGTTTCCATGTTAGCCAATACTTCATTTCCAAATTCGTTCTCTCGTAATAACAGATATTTATCAAAGATTTTAAAGTATTCCAGATCCAATGATTTCCAAAACTTTTCAACTGAATAAGTATTCATTTGTCCATTTTTTAAAGATTGAATGAATCCCATTAAGAATATCCCCCAGAAACATGTACCTAAGAATGGTGATTCCAATAATGCACTTGATTTATTCCTGGTTTTAGCTCCTATTATAGATGCTAAGATATTGGTGGCATTATCCAAATAAATCCCTTGAATTGAACTAAAGAAAAACTCATATAGACATAACAAACTGGTTGCTAATAAACATCTTGAAGCGATTCCGTCTTCAAGTAGATTTGATTCCAAATGGTATTTAATGATTTTCACTGCATTTTGATAATATTTGATTGGAAGGGAAGGGTCCACTTTATTTGGAGTTAATCTATGTAACATCAAAGAACTTAAACAGAAAATAGCATTTAAAATGATATTAGTTTCTTCAAACAATGCTATCTCGGAAACGATTTCTGCATAGATCCTTTTATCAAAATAGACATCAATTATATTTGAAACTGAATTAACAAAATAATCAAACATTTGTAATTCAAAATCAGTTTTAATCTTGCTTTCAAAATAAAATGATCTATCTCCTCCATGATTGTTATGAATGACTATATCACAATGATTAAAAAATATCTGTTTAAGTTCACGAGTGGAGTATTCTCCTAATTTGAATGTCGGTTTCCTAATTGTGGTCTTAACCACATATTGTTCACTACTAAGTTTATTAATCCTAGGGCGAGTATTCTGTTTTGGTTGTGGAGGTTTGAAATGACTTGAAGAACTTTCACTACCATCAAGTTGTTCGAAACTATGTTGTGGGGTAGGATCTAATGTACTTAATTCACTTGGATTAGCAGTACCATCTATACTTGACCGACCTCCAAATAAGAAATTCAGACCATATGTCATAGATTGAGCAGAATATATTGGAGTTCTTTGTTGTTCAGTGGGATACAGCAATGTTCTACCATATGGTAATAGCCTGGAGTCATGTTGTTGTGGTTGTTGTAATTGATCTATTGATTCATAACGTTGGGTATATCCTTGTGGTGATTTCTGTTGTAAGTCTTGTGAATAATAACTAAGCGACCGGTTTGATTGACCAATGATTGGTTGTTGTGGTTGTGATTGGGTATAATAAGAACGTTGACCTGTCAAAGCAGGGAATGGAGACATGGGTGTATATTGACTTTGTTGTGTTTGAGATAGGGCATAAGTTGTTGGTGCCGTCGACACCGATTGGAATGTCTGTTGTTGTTGTTGACCAGCATGCGATTGTGCCGGTTGATGTTGTGATTGAGTATTAAGCGGAAGAATTGGATTAGTGATTGTTTGTCCTGGATAAATGTTTTGAAAATAATTGTCTGATTGATGAGGATGATGTTGTTGTTGTGATTGATGAGACAGAGAAACGCCATCTCTTCTAAACAAATCCTCAGCAAGATTCAATCTTTGAGATTCGTTCGTTTGTCTTTGTGAAAGTTGGCTTTGTTGTGAGATTTGTCCTGGATAGCTTGTCATGGGACTCTCACTCAATGGTTGTTGTTGTTGTTGTTGCAGCAGCATAATCCCTTGAAACCTACTCTCATCTGTGCGTCGGTTATTGGGTTGACCATAGTACGCCCAGGAATTGTTGTACATGACAAGAGAAGCAAAAAATTGATAAAATCCAACCAAAAATTAGAATAATACAGTGGAACTTACTTTGATAGTAATTACAGGGTCTGGTTTTTACAAAAAAGAAGCAACATTAAAAGAAAGAGTTTATAAACTGTCGATATGTGACACATTTGGGCAGCAGGCGAAAGAGATGGACACATTTCGTTTGAATATTCCTTTCAAATTTTGTTTGAAATTCAAACTTAGTATTAAAATCAAATTTTAGATTGTACTCTATGTTTCTTAATTAAGTAAATGAGTTTAGTATAACCGAATTTAGTTGAAAACACCCGAATTTTTAAAAATTCAGCCCTTTTCGCGTCAACGATGTGATGCCAAAAATACACTTAACGCAAAATTGCTAACTAGATATTTAAGGTTTTGAACGTAACCTTAAAAGTTATACTTACAAAAAGATAGTCAGCTCCGCCCTGATTACTAAACACATTTAATTTTTAAGTATCAATTGCTATTTTTGCTTTTGTTTTAATTGTTTCACAAAGGTTTTTGACAAATTGCAAAAAGGATCAACAAAGGGTTCTTCGTTTCAGATAAAAGCGCAATACTTAACGAGCCAACACTTGTGCCCCCCTCCAATGTCTAAAGAGTATACGATTTTTGTTCTCGATGCATCCAAATCTATGGATATAGCATCACAAGAAAATCAAAACAACACTGATCTTGAAATATGTACTGAATTTGTATTTGATTATTTAAGAAGACAATTACTTAAGAATAGAAAACTGGATAGATTTGGATTGATCTTATTTTCATCAAATCATATTGAAGAATTATATGAGAATAAGCCACTTTCTTTAGAAACAGTAAGATTTTATCATTCACGAGTTAAATCATTTCATGAAAGAGATTGTAATTTAGGAAATGGACGAAATGATGTTACAGACGCGTTAAAACTGGCATTGGATCAATTTGATAAGAATTTACATTTGAAATTTATAAGAAATTTATTCTTATTGACAAATGGAGAATTATCATTAGGGAATGGTCTGATGAATAGTGATTGGCAATTATACAAAGATACAATCGAACTGGCTAAGATAGATATCACAATGGGGATATGTGATTTAGATTCAAACGTAAACAAATCTACTTCAAAAGAGAAAGTAATCCATATGTTGAAACGTATATCTAAAGAATGGGGATATTCCAAAGTCCGTGATTTGAAACAATTGACACATACCCGACCACCGTTGAAATTAGTTGGTCCAAGAAACGCCTGTACGGGTAAACTCACATTCGCTACCCATCAAGAAGCATTTGGACCAGATCCAGCAACTGATAAAGCAGGTATAAAAATCGAGATTCAAGTATTTCCAGCCGTGAAATCGGAATCTCTTCCAAGTGGACATGAATATCATGTCGACACAGAAAATGAAACTTTCACGACCATAAAACGTTCTACTACATATTACATCAAATCAGGAAATGAAGATGAACTAGAAGGTGAAGTTGGCTTACCAGAACAAGAGGAGTCTCAAACGTTGAAGATTGAACAATATGACACGACTCCCGGGTTTAAATATTCTCCTAGGGATGTGATTGCATTACAACCCGAATTACAAACAGTGGCGACATTACTATCCAACCCTGGAATTGATATATTGGGATTCATTCCTGATGATAATTTGCCATCGGCATATCTAACTGATGAATCATTCTATGTTGTTCCAAATCTGCTGTATGAAGGGAAGAATAAGATATTGTTTAATTCAATGATTGTATCCTTGTTGGAAATGAAGAGTATTGCTATTGTTCGATATGTCCTGTCTAATGACAATGAAGTCAAAATATGTGCCGCCTTCCCCCAGAAAGCAGCTTTAGGAGGAAATATCGGATATACCTTTCTCCTAACGAGACTTGCTATGAAAGAAGATGAGAAAATTGGGAATTTTCCAAATTTGACCCAGAAGAAAACTGAGATCAAGCAAGAAGATGAGGATGAAATTAGGAAAGAAGAGCCAGATAGGGATGCATCTGACGAACTTATGGAGAAGTTCATTACTAGCAGGAAGTTACAGGAAAGCAGTCAATTTGATCCAACTATTCTTAAGAATGGGAAAGTGGGTCTCACCAAGTCAGAATCAGTAGGTGCACCCTTGAATGAGGACACAGATTTGAGTTCCGCACTCTTAGCATCAAATCCAGTCGCAAGAAAATTCAATTATTATCTCCAAAAGATCATTATAAAGTCTCTTGAGAAGGATTCATTACTCAAATTTGTAAGTGAAGACCAGTTCATTGAGAATCATCTTTCGAAAGATGAAGAAACTACAATTTTTAATACAAGAAATGTACTTGATAATCAATTACTATATACAACTGATGAAACTGACATTGACGATATTGCTGTGAAGTTAAGAAATGCTCTTATGGTACAATACAAGACCCAGAAGAAGCAAGTCAAGCAAAAGGCAGGCCAGAAGTTTGATTATCTTATGCAACCCGAAAATCCAATCGATGCAGAATTTGATGAATTCTTTGATATTGAAGATGTTTTAGGAAACTAAAGTTTGAATAATCTATTCTTAAGATCAGATTCTCTATCCTTTGCATTTCTTTTTCTATGTTTAGAATCGGAATTTTCATCTCCAAATCTATCAGTTATCACTTTGTGTACGTTTGATTCCGCGACACGTAATCGTTCTTCCTTATGTAAGTCCTTATACTCCTTTGCACTGATCTCTTCAATAGCTTCTACATCAAATAACACCTTGGAATTAAATCTCCGCTTCCCTTGTCTCCAAGTATTGACGAAATGGTTAGCTGTTCCCAATTCATCATACAGACCGTCTGGCTTAAGTGTTCCCCTTTGCTTGGCAATATTATGCAACAACTCATATATATCATTTGTCGGATGATTCGTATATTCGGAATATTTAGATCCAGTAGGATCCTGTAAATTCAACACGAATAATAAATAATCAGCCACAATTACCGGATCAAGAAATGAATCATTTATACACCCCACCAACGCTAATGACAACATAGTCTGAGGATCCTTCACCGTAGGGAGGAAAACACCTGGAGTATCATTCACAATCACATCTGGATCTCTACTAAGTCGAATCATTTCACTCGTTGCCCTAGTCACACCAGGTTGTCCTCCCGTCCTGGCAACTTTTCTTTTCTTGGTTGATAATGCCCCAGCGAATTCTTTAGCAAGTCCAACTTCTCTTAATGTATTAACCAAAGTTGATTTCCCAACATTTGGCATCCCAATGATCATTAATCTCATACCTAAAGGTGGAGGTGGGATCATTTCATCATACATTTGTTTAAGCCTTTTAATAATCTTTTTGGAATCTTGTTCACTTCGACAATCTATAAACATATAATCTTCAAGTTTTGATTCATGCCATTTATCTAATACTGCTGGTTTTAAGACTGATAGATCTTTCTTGCTGTATAATATAAGTTTCTTCTTCCTGCCTAGTATCTTATCAAATAATACATTTGTAGTGGAAATTGGTGCTCGTGAATCTCGTACTTCGAGAATTAAATCTAGTTGAGGTGATAGGTGGCCAAGTTTTGTGATGGCCTTTTTATGATGTCCTTTGAAGTTGGATAAGGAGATGTTATAGTCTGGGAAGATCTTTCTGGGTACGAACGGGATCTTTGACCTCATTTTGGGTGTTGACAGATACTGATGATACAGAACTGATATGGGTCTTCTCGGGATTTTTCATAGTGAATTATTTTTTCTATTCGGATTCTTGAACAAACCCGGCGATGAGTTTTCTTTCTATGGATTGATTAACAACCAACAAAGAATGCCATTAATTACATTTACAGGTTATCCTTGCTCGGGTAAGACCAAATGGGCCAAACTATTACAAGAACAACTAGAAAAGAAAATAGAAACTGCAAAACAACAGGGTGACCAGGGTAAAAATTTCACAGTAACTTATCATTCTGATGAAACTTTAGGTATAAATCATTCAGTATATGAAGATTCAAATTTAGAAAAGAATGCTAGAGGAACTCAAATCTCGGCGGTTAAAAGAGATATTTCAAGAACTAATATTATCATTTTGGATTCTTTGTCATATATCAAAGGATTTAGATATCAATTATTTTGTGAAGCTAAGGGAACGGTTACACCACATTGTGTTGTTCATGTAGTTGCACCTCTTCTGAAATGTATTGAATGGAATGGTAATGCAAATGAAGACAATAAATGGAATGAAGAGCTAATGAAACAATTAGAAATGAGATATGAAGAACCAAATAGTGATTCTAGATGGGATTCACCGTTATTTACTCTCGTTTCTGACGATCCAAATGAAAAATTACCAATAGATGAGATTTGGGATGCACTTGTATTAAAGAAAGCTCCACCTCCAAATGCTGCTACTTTGATTAAACCAACTTCAGGGAATTCCTTCTTACAAGAATTAGATAAAAAGACACAAGAAGTTGTGTCAAAGATTATTCAACAACAACAAATTTCCGCTGGTGGAGATATTGTCATTGATTCAGGATTAGTTATACACCTTCCTACTGGAAGTGTCAGTACTCCTCAACTACAAAGAATTAGAAGATCTTACATCAGTCTTAATAGAATGAGAACAATTGAAATCGATAGAATTATACCGTTGTTTGTTGAATATATAAATAGAAGTCTAAGTGATGATTAGTTATATAGCCTAGCCTAGCATAGATAGATTCACCTCTTTCTTTGATTCTTCCATTTAAAATGTACTTTGCCTTCAGCATCAACAATCTTCTTCTTGTTACCTTTCTTCATTGTTTCTAATTTACTATTCATTATTGATTCAATTTCTTTTAATTCTTTTTCCTTCTTTAACCTTCTTTGTAAAAGTTTGAATTGTTTTAACTTCTTCATATCCATTTTATCCTTGATTTGTGGATCCAATGCATCTTGTTTTATAACACCAGCATTATTTTGTAATTGACTTAAACGAAGTCTATTTTCTCTATTATCAACCAATGAAACATCAGTATCGAAAAATTCCTCCGGTTTGAAAGCCATTTGTTCAGATACAGAATCTACAAATACGGTATGATTACCCAGACCTTCAAATAGCTTACCATCTTTTTCCTTTTCAATTTTCTTCATTTCATTCAAACGCATTGTTCGTATATAATTCACATCTTGAGTCTTTAATAATTTGACTTGATCTACAGAAAGAGATTCATTGCCTCTATCAGCAACAAGAATCCCTCTGTCATCAGTACGCCTCTTAGTCATAGCATGATAGTATTCATCTGGGTTATGTACTTTTGCTTTTGCCTTTAATGCTTTTAAAGCAGCTTGTTTCTTGTGATAATCAGCTGCTCTTAATTTATAATCTTTCTTCTTCTCTAGTAATCCATATTTCTCTCTGCTTTGAATTTGAGATCTCTCTCTGTGTTGTTTCTTCTGAACATTATGAACTAATTTAGCCATCCTCCCTTGTTCTCTATATATTTCTTGTACTCTATAAGACCTGCGCTACAAGATCTAAATGAATCCGATGAGCATCTAAAACTTTTTTTTTTCTATGGGCCTCAGTTTTTCTTAGTACCAGATTGTGTATTGTACAGTACAATGGAGATTTTTTCCGGCACCATACGGAGTCAGTCATTTAAAATTTATCGTTCCATCGTTCCACCTTTCCTCCCTTGAAAAATCTTAGTTATTTTTAGACCCCCCAAGATCTTTTCATATAGCTTCAGTTATTGCCTCCCAATTAACAATGCTTTCAAGAACAAGACCAATCTTAAGGTCTATCAAGCCAAACAATACAGCCTTCTTGCTCACTGGAGTTAGAAACTTACATTTTACCCCCGTCGTTCGCCAGGAACAATTAAAATCCACCACGACAACCACCAATACTGCCACCACTACTGCTTCTACAACCACCCCAGCACCAGAAGAACATGATGCTTCGATTCCCTGGTATTTAAGAGAAGGAGAAAGTTCTCAAATAGACGCCGTAGAAATTGAATTGCCTGAAATCCCCGAATCTGCCCCTGCTACAATTTCAGAATTTTTGAACCTTATTGCAACTGACTATGGTATGTCAGATATCGAATTGTTTGATTTAGCTGAATTACGTGAAGATCATCCAAACACTGCCAGTGAGGGTTCCGAAAGATATATTATCATTTGTTCGGGAAAACTGGAAAAACATATCTATAAAGCAGCTACTGAATTGAGGCATTATATTAAGTCAACACATGGTATTCTTCCAGTTATGGAAGGTGTTGTTTCCAATGCTCTTAGTGCCGTTCAACGTCGTCGTTTGAGGAAGAGATCTAGAAGAGGTCCATTTGCTACTCAGAATACTTTTGGATTGGAAGGTAATTCCTGGGTGATTTGTGATCCTAATATGGATGGAATTGTGATTCATATGTTGACGCCTCAAAGAAGGGAACAATTGAATTTGGAAAGTCTTTGGACGGAAATTGAAGAACCTGAACTTGAATATACTCCATCGGGAATTGATTCTGATAGTATTTTTAGAGGGATTCGTAGATTTCATACTTCTGCTCGACAATTTGGAAATGAAAAGAAATTAAAATTGGTATTTAAACATCTTCTCGAAGAAGAAGTAGGTGCCCCAGTTACGAAATACAAACAGGAATTTGATGAAAATTTCACTGGTGAAACTCTAGAAGAACATAATTTAAAATACGACTTTTATAAAGTGCTTCATTTACTCGATAATCAAACTATTCCAGAAATCGTTCTTCTTGACACAATATGGGATAAATATGCTTCATTAAATGTCCAAATCGAAGACATAAAACAAGAAATCACACAAGATGTTATCAAATATTTAGAATTGTTAGTTGATTGTCCAAGTGATTGGCATCGTGACCCCAAGGAAAAATTTAACAAAATGGGGAAATTCGTGTCTGCTATTTCTCATTTCGCTTCTCAAGATTTAGAACTTCTTGGAAATGATCAAATCCAATCCTTATTATGGAGATTAACATACAACGGATCGAATGAAATTGATGGGGATGCATTACGTGAACTTGTAGAACAAGAAAAGGCTGACGAAACTCTAGTTGAAAAGGATACATTAGTTCAGGATGAAAATATGAGAAGAGATGTTTTGGAACTTATTAAACAATACAATAAAGACACAAACTCCGAAATGCCAATTTGGTTCAGAGAACAAATGATGCTTACTTTTGGTAATTGTGGCCACTGGGATGCATTTTGGCAAGAATGGAAAGGTATTCGTCAGAATATAACTGATCCTAAGGATGCGATGACCTATTGGGTCTTGTTGACTGTTTTCATTGCACAAAGAAATAATAAAGAAGCTGTTAGATGTTTCTTTAGTGATTATTGGAATCAAGATGAATCTATTAGATCGTCATTCATGTCTGATTTTCAAAAGAATGAAAATAAATTCAATAATGAAAAGGATAAGATTGCGTTCGTGAAGGCAATTAATAAAATCAAGAATGATTATAGTGATCGTCCATGGTTTCAAGAACCATTGGAATTTGCTAAACAAATTTCAAAATGATTAACTTTTGATGTTTGAAATGACATTCACTCTGTATATAAAACTTTAAAAATAAACAATTATGATCGCTTATGTATCCATAACACAATTTAAAAGAGCCACTAGAACCTGTAGCTTTGAATGAAATTTTCAGGAAGAGAAAATTGTTAGTTTTGCAGCAATTGCAAATTCTAAGTCAACCTTCTTGACTAAACTAAAAAATTAGTAAACTCCTGAGTATTTCAGGCGCTTCACTATACATTTGAGTAGAGACCTATGAATATCAATCGACTTGGCATAGCATAATGGTTGTCTTGAGGAACTATATTCTCGGAATTCTCTTTCAATATTCCGAAATTTTTCTACGCGTAATTTCTTACATTATTTTTTACACGTTAAATAAAGACGCGAAGTATTTTCAAATGAAATCATCTTCTACTGACTTACCAAGTTATCAAGATTCAATGACTATGGAATTAGCAGAAGTTAGACAGAGGATTAAAGAATGGGAGTATAGCTTCAAGAAGCAGAACGATAGACAACCCTCAAAACAAGATATCAAAGAAAATGAAGATATTCATAAACTTTACTCGTTATACAAATCATTCAAACAAGCATCATCAAAACCCACCAACGACAAACCCAAACCAAAAAGAGAAGAGCATGACAACCAACACCGAATCCCACTGTCACCAAGGGGACAATTGGGTCCAACTCCACAAGCGAACGGAAAAGTGCTATCAATATTTGATTTCAGACTAACACCACCCGAATCATCTCCATTAAAACGAAAATCAACCAACAATCCAATACTTCCCATGGATCAGCCACCAAGGTCACCAATGAAACGAATCCAGATCCAAACTCCAACCAAACCGAAATCAACGGGGTTGTTATTATTCAAAACCCCAACCAAACCAAAAACAATCACATTTGAAACACCGGGTTATATGGCGCCAAATCGCAATTCTCTCAAACCACCGGTACAACAACAGGTGGAATATGTGACTAGTCCCAAAACGCCGATTTTTGGAAAAGTGACGGACATGCCTGAATTTCTGGTTTCTCCGTCCCCGCTCAAATCGCATAGATTCTTGGGTAGGAAGTTGGCGGATGTATATAATGATTCTTTGGAAGATGTGAATTTGGGGTTGGATCCTGAGCTAGTTATGGAAATGGAAACCATTGCTGAGAATAACAACGAAGAGGATGATCACGACGAAGTGAATGAAAATGAGATTGGTAAAGGATCGGGGAAGACGTATAAGAAGGCAAAGACACAGAAGAGACTGACGAGGAGAGTGAAGATGGCTCCAAGACCAGTTGCGCAAGAGGATGGGTTCAAAACAAAGGATATACAACTCGAAGTCAGCAAAATGAACGAAGAGGAAAGGAGGGGATTAGAGTCATACATTAATTCCGATGAAGAAGAAGAGGAGGAGGAAGAAGAGGTGGCACCAACTTCAAAGGATCCAATCAAACGAGGACGAAAACCAGTAACTGCAAATTATAAGAGAATGAAGATTAATGATCCAAGAACAAGGAATTTCAAAAGGCGTATGGGGAGACGTTAGGAGGAATGTGTATTATATATAATAGATTAATTAATTAAGGTAGCTATCAATTCAGATGTATCTGCTTCGGCAACTTGTACTCTATATTTTGGTTGTGGAAGATTATTGGGCACTGTACTAGACTTCTCTGTTCTATTTGAAAAGTAAATCGGCTTAGTATATTTCAATTTCTCTTTCTCATAATCCCAGACTTCATAATTTGATTCTTGTGATTGCTTCTTCTTATCCTTGATAGTTTGCTCCAATTTGGATTCTTCATCAGTTGCTGCCTCCTTAGTGGTTATGTGCTTTTCAACCATGGTGACTTTCCCATCCTTGATTGTCATCTCTACTGTCTTTTCACCACGTTGCTGCCTGTCCTTTTCCTTTTCTTTCTCTCTAGCTAGCCGTTGCTGCTTTTTCAAATTCAATGCTCTTTCTTCGGGTGTCAACCAAATAGATTGCGTTGGCATCTCAAAATCGGCCGCATTGTCAATAATCTTTGTTCTTTCTTCCCCCGTTGCTTGATAATCTAACAAAGTTTCCAATCTCGCTTTTGCCTTATCTAGATCTTCGTTAGTTCGTTCCGTCTCTGCCTCAAGCATAGTAGGAGTCTCTACTTCCAGCAATGCCTGCTCTTTCTTCTTCAACTCCTCTTCAGCAGCTTTAAATGCCCTATCCTGGGCTTCCCAAAACTTCTCACCCGGATTCATCTTCACGACAATCTTTTTCTTAGATTTCGAAGTTGATGGGGTTTGGACCGGCACATTCTTATTAAGCAAAATATCTTCTCTTTCTTTACTTAACAAATCAATAAGTGCTTCTTTATCTTTAGTCGGTATGATATCGGCACCACAGAATGAACATGGTTGAAGACCTTCTTTGGTGCAAATTATTTTGCCACAATTTAAACAATTAGGTGCGATTTCAAATAATGGATGTCGTCTTGCTAAACAATTACAATATCTTCTTGCTGATTTATCTGCTTTAAGGGATTCTTCAGTTTCTAGGTCGTTTAAGATTGATTCGATGTCTTGGAGGTTGGTTAAGTTCTTTTTCTTGGATCTTTTGTCTATAGGGACGGGACTGTCTGACTTCTGTTTGAGCAATTGAGATGTTGTAGTTGATTTACCTGTGGATTTTGACATGGTTGTGTTTATATCCTTGAAAGCGTAGGAAAGTTGTCGATAGATGACTCAATCTGGAAATAGAATTATTGCGAAGCGGAAAAACTATCAAAGTTTCTATGCAAGGAAAGAAAAAGAGCAAAAAAAAATTTCTAGGAAACCATCATTCAACTCACAACTACAATCACACTCGCAGTTCCAAGTCCATTCTAGTATAAAGGTATAGTAGTTGGTATATTTAAAAATGTCGTCACCCTCATCGCACCCCACGTCACACACGCTGGATCCAGAAGAGTTGAAGTTAAAATATAGAGAAATCGCCGCCTTAAAGAAATCCATCGAAGAGAAACAAAGATTAAAAAATCTCCAAGTCAGAATCATTCAAAAACGCAATGCTATGCAACAAAAGAAAGTACAAAAGCAACAGATGTTACATAGGAACATGTCCCTCGTTATGAACAACCTGCCACCTCCACCACCCTCTCTGCTGTCTCTGTCTCTCCCCAATAATAATATGAGGAATGGTGTTCCTGTTCTTCCATCTGGATATGTGAATGTGATATCGAAAGGTGGGATGTCACTTTATAATTCAAATGCATATCAAGAGAGAACATCTGAACTACAAGAAATACGGAATAAAAAGAAACAGGCAAAATTATTGATTAAACAACAACAGAAAGAACAAAAGAGAATCACGAGGATTCAGAATAGAATAGCAAAATTGAAGGTGTTGTGTGATTCTTGTGATCGGATTGAAGTTAATGGCGAGAAGCTTTCTGTTACTGAAAATGGAAGGCAGCTTGTTCCGTTGGCATTTCCCCAGTTTAATAAACCAGGGGAGATTGAATGGCATAATCATAAATATGTGAGAAATCTGAATGGAGTATTCAAAAGTGCTAGCAAATCAAAAAGAGGGTATGTATCGTTCTTTTCTTTGATCTGGTTTTAGCTACAGAGAGGGTTATATTAACTGGTAAATTATAGCAAAGGAGATCGACACTGTCGATACTTCACAAGAACAGGTTCGTATTCAAGTAATGGTTTGTGTTTTTATTAAAGACTGTTTACTAACAAAGATTGATTCTTCTTTTCTGAATCTTTCGAGAATTTCTTTAGGCATATGTCAGAAAGGTTCAAATTGCAAATACGTCCATGATAAAGAGAAAATAAGAATCTGTCCATCATTCTTAAGTGATAGATGTACAATTCGAAATTGTTTATTATCCCATTCCCCAAATGATAATAATACTCCAGTTTGTCGCTATTATTTGGAAAATAAATGTAATAATCCACAATGTAAGTATAGACATTTCAAACCTCCCTTCTATGACGATCCACACTATGAGATATGGACTTGTAGACCGTTTATTATAGGAGGATGGTGTCCTAGAGGGAAAAGATGTCCATTCTTACATGCTCTTAATTGTCCAGATTTTGAAGAATATGGCTATTGTAATAGAGGAAGGGATTGTACTTTGTTTCATCCCGTGAATTTAAGAACTCAAGATTTGATGACAACTCGTACTAACAAATATGTTCGTTCTGATACTGTTGTTTCTCAAGATGAAGACCCCAATAAGAAAATTATCATTAGTAGTTATACGATTGATCCTGATGTGTTATTTACAAAAGATGAAACGGGGAATTATCAATTTTATATTGATAATACAATGGAATCTACAAAATATAAAGAAGAAATTGATCCAAATGAATTTTTGATTCATCTTTCTTCATCTGAAGAAGAATCAGATTTCTCAGATGATGATGAATTAGAACATAATGATGATTATGTGAATATATAGACTTGACCAGCATTCCCCCTTAGCATTGTCTCCCTATTGACTCCTCCCTCTTTGAGACATTGATAATATTAACCTGTACACTGTTCATAGACCCCAAAAAATAAATAAATACAAAAATACATTTATTGATAATCAAACATTCTAATAGTTGTCTCTGTTACATCTCGTACAATCCAGTTGTCACGGTTTCTCTTGTTGACGCATGTTTTGGTCACACGACTATTTGGCAGCTGTAGTTACCAACGCACAACAAGACCTGCTTTAATAGAGGTTATTTGTAGAGATTCATGGGGCTGACCACATAGAAGAATTCGCGTCAAAAGTTATTTTCGCTACAATGGTCGAATATGCCGTTGATAGACGTGTCTACAGCTTAAACTATTAGACAAACTTAATACAACGCCATATTGATAGTAGCCGTACGAGAATTATCTTCTCTCTGTTACAGCCTCTCCCCTCTAGCCTCCTCCATACAGCCGCCTTCATGTTATTTAAAAGTTTAATGCCACAGCTGTAAGCTGAAATAAAAGAAAAGAAGGAATTTCTGGTTTGAAGAAATGACCCCAAAATTCAAATCAAAAAAAATGTTGCAAAAAATTTGTAACCATTTTAAACAATTCAAATATTTAACCGCCATTAACCAATTCAACCCCTTTATTAAACTAAAACTAAATATATAACACTCAAGTTGGGTACATTCAGAATCAAAGATAGAATCATCAATTCAACAATAGATCCGTTAACAAATTTATTGCTGCTGGTTAATATGATTAAAAGGAATTCAACTCCTTTGGATTTTGATTCACCACCAAAGAATTTATCAGTTCATTCTTATAAGAATAAATATCAATCAGTTAGTAGTTTAGGTAATGGTAGTTTTGGTACTGTTGAATTGGCTAAAGTTAAATTCCATAAATTAGATTTATTAAAATCTCATGAAATTGATAAAAGAGGTACAATGTTATTTCCAAATGCTGATTCAAAACATAATCTTTCAAATCTTGTTGCTATTAAAACCATGAAGAAAAGATTACCTTTGTTGCATGATTATGCTAATGTTAAAGAAGTTAAGTTTATCTTAGCAGTTCCACTGCATCCTTGTTTGGTACAAATCTTTGAAATGTTTGTTGATGATATTCGTTTCCAACTTCATATTTCCATGGAAGCCCTTAATCAAAATTTATATCAATTAATTAGAAGTAGGAGAAATGTACTATTTTCTCCAGTTACTTTAAGAAGTATCTTAAGTCAATTACTTTGTGCTATTAAACATATTCATAAATTCAATTATTTTCATCGTGATGTTAAACCAGAAAATATTTTGGTTATACCAACTACTCAATTCTATCATAGTAGATCCTTAATTCCTCCATATAGAAAAAATGATAATTTTATTATCAAATTAGGTGATTATGGACTTGCTAGACATGTTTCCAATATGAGACCTTATACTGCTTATGTTTCAACTAGATGGTATCGTTCTCCTGAAATCTTACTTAGACAAAAATCATATTCTCGACCAATTGATATTTGGGCATTTGGTTCTGTGGCTGCAGAAATTGTTAATTTTGCTCCTTTATTTCCTGGTGTGAATGAAATTGATCAAATATGGAAGATTCTTAGGATTTTGGGAACACCAACTGCTCCAGAATCAAATTCACTCAATAATAATTATATTGTTCCACTTGGTGGATATTGGAGTGAAGCTCAAGTATTAGCTCAAAAATTAGGTTTTGGAATTCCAGCTGAACTCGGATTGACTATTGCGGAAGTACTTCCAAATCCTCATACGGAACCACTTGCTGATGTAATTAGATCGTGTCTTTTGTGGGATCCACTAGCTAGACCAAATGCACATGAAATTAGTAAAATGCCATATTTCAAGGATACAATAACTTTAATGGATAGCCATATTGATAATGAAATTCCTATGCAAGCATCATTGAATAAGTTGGCCGGAATACCGGTTGGTTCCTCGGCTACAATCATGTCATCAAAGCCCAACGCTACCACTATTACAACAGCTACAACACCCCAAGCATCGTCATTACCATTGACTTTGTCGCGTTCACCTAGTAAAAAGAATTCACCAAATAAAAAACCCTTATTACCACCACCAAAGTTGAAAGATGTAAGTTTAAGTTATGATGACCTTGAAATGGGTGCTTATGAAAATTATTTTTCTGGGTATGTGACGCAAACTGAAAAAAATAAATCGCACGAACAAGACTCATCTGACATTGATAAAATCTGTCATGCGTGGATGAATAAAGAGAATGATTTAAAATTAGAATCACCTATTAAACCAAGAAATAATAATAATAATGATAATCATACAACTAAATCTATTATTGGAAATAAAAGGTCATTTAGTACATTTTCATTAGAAAATGAAGAGATTATTAATTCTTAGAGAATGTTGTTTATGTCGGGTCGTCGCCCCCTTTCCTATCCGAATCAAGAAGTAGAGTCGGTGCTGCGTGGTGGGGGGTGGCGGTCGAAATCCCCACATAGATCCCCACAAAAATTAAAACAATAAGTAAAGGAAACAATAGGCTGTACTGAAACACGATTGAAATCTCATTGTTTACCCATTTCTTATTCTGGTCACTAAGCTGATTTTTTCTGCTGATAGATAGGCAGTGTTCTAAGAGAGAAGAAAGAAATATCACAAGGAAGAGTTAAGAAAATTTAAAGATACATGCGCTTTGGGAGCGGCGGTTGGGAGTTTTGGCATATTAACACTAATTTTAAAACAAAGAAAAAGCAATTAAAGAAATGATTTACTTTTTTTTTAACTTCTTGCCGGAAGTCAGAAGTTGTATTTTTTTTTATCCACTGTGCCATGATCCTTAAATTATTTTAATTAAATTAAAAACTGGGGGAATTTAAATACCACATACATTGCACCGAAATCATTCTTTTTTTTATTATTAATTCAATCCATTAATTTTATTCAACAAACAACTTTTATTTAATTACTTAAATTTCAAACTTATACACAAAACGTCATGTGCATTGCAATAGCTACTACAGAGCATCCCGATTATCCATTTATACTACTATCTAATAGGGATGAATATTTCAAACGGCCAACCATGCCAGTCCATTTCCGTACTATAGAAGGTGATGTCAAATTATTATCTCCTTTAGATCTAGCGAGACCAGAACATGGTACTTGGATAGGGGTTACAACAAGCGGAAAGGTGGCGGTTTTGGTAAATTATCATGAACTTGATAATAATAGTATGTGTTAACCAGCTTTGTTTTTTTATAGCTGACTCAGCAAACATAAAATACTAACAGATAATTTTCTAGGTATCATAGGAGAAGTATCCCGTGGAGTATTACCATTAGCATATCTCTGTTCTAACGAACTGGATGATGAATGGAGAGAGGGAATAAAACGAGAATTAAGCAAAATAGGGGGCTTTTCATTGTTATACGGTAAATTAAGTTTAAATCCTGAAACTGGTAAGATAGACACATTAAATATCCTTAGTAACCGGGGAAAACACGGTAAAATATTTGAAACTTGTGATTATGATGAATTAATTCATGATGAAATACAACATAAATCAACATTTGGATTATCCAATTCTTTATATAATCAACCTTGGAAAAAAGTTGCCATTGGAGAAGATTTATTAAAAGATTTAATGAAAGAGGCTGCTAATAATTGTTATTCACAAGAAGAAGTGGTTGAGAAGTGTTTTGAATTACTTAGTCATGATACATATAATAGAGAAGTTGCTCAAACCAAAGATTTTGATGCCAAATTGATGGAATTACGTAACTCGGTGTTTATTCCACCTTTACAAAGAAGTGGGTCAAATCCAAATTGTGTGGCCGTGGGGAAATATTATGGTACTCGTACTCAAACGATTATATTATTGGATAAAGAAGGAAACCTTAATTATTATGAAAAGAATATCTATACTTCAGATAACCTTGAAAAAGATGATGAGGTTGCTCATTATAAATTTAATATTTTTCAGAGCAAATAATGAAAGCTAATAGAGAGAGTTTGAGAGCACGTTTTACAAGAGGAAGCTGGTTGATTCTAACTGTTGAACAGTTTTTTATTTATTTCCTTGAGCAACCCTACCCCATATATTTTGTCAAAGATGATAATGTCCTTATGATTTAATGTCCTTAATGTTTTTATTTCATTTCCAGTATGACAACAACATACAACAAACAAGGATCAATAAAAAGTCTATTATGTAGCTTCCTGTTCTTATTCTATTTACAGTTTTCTAATAAAAAGATTTTTGCTTCTCGAATTTGAAAAAGCTTAACATGAATGACCAACTTGTGCGAGAACATGTTACTTTTTTAATTGAATTATGTTATGATGTTACTTGATTACATTTCCGGACTTCCTCGGCTATAACCTAAATAATACCCAGGCACAAGCTAAAAATAAAAGATCTTTTCTAAAATAAATGACGTCTAAGCGTCATGAACCCTGAAGGTTAATAATAATTTGTTAGCAGTTCTGTTACTAAGTTTTTTTTCGTGACTGTCCTGTCTTAATTTACCAGGGCTCCTTTGTCTCCTTTGTTCCCCTTGGCATCTGAAAAATCAGATGATCCCTATCTTCTACCACGAGGAGTAGTTTACTAAAATACATACGATATGCCAGTTGAACTTTTGGATACGAATCCAAAGACCCATATCTATCATCAACTACCAATAGCTGATAAGCTTGGGACAAATCGTAATAATGATTTATTAATTATGATACCTGGAAATCCAGGATTGATTGAATTTTATATTACATATCTTGATTTAATTCAACAAGAATTACCTAGTTTTGAAATCTTATGTATTGCACATGCTGGATTTCTGGGTAATGATGACGAACCCCAAGAATCCTTTGATTTAAAGTTTCAGATTGAACATAAATATCAGATAATTAAAGAGTTTATTTTCAAGAGATATAATCAAAATCAAAAACAAGTTCAATTATACGTCTTGACTCATTCTATGGGTTCTTTTGTATTTCAAAGATCTCTAAAGAAATTATTACAAGATCAGGAATTGAAAGATAAATTCCAAGTGAAATTCACCGGATTCATAACTCCTACTATTTTAGATATCGCCAATTCGGACCTGGGGAAAAAGGTTGCCAAGGCCATGGAATTCAATATCCCCATTATTCCAATCTTATTATTCTTTCGTGTTTTGATATTGTTAATATTTGGAGAACAACAACTTAAGAAAATGTTAGGAAATCATCTCTCAAAACAAAACAAAGATATAATCGGATTAGAGAACTCTGTGATTGGTTCATATAAGATCCTACAATCAAAAGCAGTCATCAGACAAGCATTGACTATGGCACAAGAAGAAATGCATGTCATTGATCTTGATGAAAGTATAAATGATTGGTATTTCCAAGATTCAACTAATGGTTTTAAACGATGGGTTTTCTTTGCTCAAGATGATCATTGGGTAGGTAATCATACAAGAGAACGTATAATTGAAAAATATGGAAACGATGGTAGTGAGAAGAATGAAAATGTGATGATTGAAATTTGTCGGGATTTGGATAATCCTATTGCTCATAGTTTTTGTGTTTGTCAAAGTAAAGAATTTGCTGAAATTACTGTAGATAGAATTGTTGGGTTATGTGGATTGAATAATGGAAAGAAGTCAATTGAATAATGTAGATCTGGGAAATGGTTTTGTTGAAAGGCTTTGCATCCAAGGCGATTTTCGTCTTTGTGTATTTATTTTATAATTATTCGTTTTTTATACATCTAATATATACTTTCTTATTAGTATTACTTACACTAAATAGAGCTTCGACATCATTAGGTCCATCGAACGAGAACATTGAAGAAGTGCATTAGCCAGATGCACCTATTGATATCGACGCTATTTAGTATGAGCAATATCAATAAAGCATATTTGTATAAGTGAACTGTAGTAAAAAAAATATCATGGAACTTCCCAGTGCCTTTAGTGGAAGTCATTCGCAACAATTTCAAAGATTAATTGATGGTTGTAGGGAACTTAATGACTTTGTACACTCTATCAAGGAAACGAAATATTCTGAAACTATAAATTTAAGTTGAATCATTCTGTAAAGTGACTACCGCAAAACTGTTGGGCTCCGTTAGTCATTCCTAGTCATTTTCACGAAGATTTTTGCAAATAATTGCAGCCATTGTTTAATTCACTTGTCATGCTCGAAAACAATCTAATTGGAGTAGATGACAAATATACGGACGTGCTTTCCCGAATCTTGATGTGTGTATAATAGGTTAAAGTAGCCGTGAATTGCTGTTTTATTGTTTGTGTCATTATCTATTTATTAGATTGGTGAATTAATTGTTCCTATTGGCAGTTGATAAATAATGGGAGAAGACAAATATTTTTTTTTCTCTATTGATTAGATGACTCGTGAGTCATGTTTCAAGAGAGAGGGAGAAAAAAAATAAATGGAAAGGCTATACAATTTGTTGAGTCGTAAAGAAATGTATCTCATCTTATTAAAATCCCATTGTTTCTCAACTATAAACTTTTAATTAATTTTTTGGTTGGAATCAGGATGTTCCAAACTCAGATTTTGTTGGATTAGTCATGGAACTTGAAGAAGTGGAGTTTGGTAGTACCTGGTGCTAACAAGCGCTGTAGTTTTACATTTAGAAGAGGTGTTCGTATGAAAGCACCAAGTACCTACTTTGTGGATCACCTGGGGAGTGAAGTTTAAGTATATAACAAGCGAGGAAAACATGATATTGAAAAGGAATCTGAGTCAGATCTCACTTAATTCGTCATTCTGTGTTTGAATAAGGATCGCACAGTGTAGCCCCGATCCCTATCCAAAAAAGGAAAAATCATGACTACGAGTCACCATCTCGAGGCAATAAAAAAAAAAATCCCCTTGTTTTTTCGACTCAACTTGACTCTGCATAGAATTTTTTTTTTGCAATCTTCTTTTTCTTTTTAACTCATAGAACTTTGTGTTGGCTTTTTCATTAAATTACTCAACAATTAGACAATTGGTATAGATTACTGTGTCTCTAGAAAAAAGTATAAATTACCCTTGATTTCCCCCTTCCCTGTTGTTTCAAATTTTCAGATAAAGTTATTTCTTATCTAAAGTTTAGTTTAATTAGCACACATGATGGAATATCATTCTCACGACGACGACTCAAAACAATTAAAATCTGTTAATGGTATAAGTCCAGGTACTGGTTCCGATGAATCAGAAATCGGTAGTGATGAAGCTCATTTACTTCTTGATAAACATGAATTAGATAAATTATACAGAAAGTTAGATTATAGAATCATTCCTGCTTTATGGTGTTTATATTTCTTAACCTCATTCGGGTCAAGTTGTTATGGGTTAACTTTAACTATGAACTTTGAAGATGGTCATTCGCTTTCCCAATACTTGAATTTATCTCCAAAAGATATCTCAACTGCTTCGGCTCTTTATTATGTTGGTTATATTATCTTTGATGTTCCTATGAATTTGGTTATGACTAAAATTAGTCCTCAAACGTGGTTATCCAGAATTGTGCTTACTGTCGGTTTAGTATATACTTGTTATCATGTCTTAAGTAGTCGTCAAGGTGTTCAAGCTGCTAGATTTATCAGTGGTATGGTTGGTGCTGGGACTTGGCCAGGTATGAGTTATTATATTTCCTTATGGTATCCCAATGAAAGACTGACAAGACGGATTGGTTATTATTTCACTGCTGCTCAAATCTCGGCCGCTGTTGCTGGTTTAGTCAGCGCTGGGTTCCAGAAGATGGATGGTATGAGAGGATATACTGGTTGGCAATGGATGTATTTGGTTTATGGAAGTCTTACTATGGCCGTCGGTATCCTGTTGTTATGGTGGCTACCAGACAGACCATTTATGGAAAGAGATCACTCCAGCCATATCATAATTGAATGGTATTACAAGATCTTCTCCTCCCCCCATCCATTAAATGAACATGAAAAGGAATTACACAGACAAGATTTAGAATCAAGATACAAATTACTCAAATGGACTTGGAAAGATGTCGCCCTCGTTATTACTGATTTGCGTATCTGGACAATCATCATCATGTATTTCGGTGTCGTAGGTACCGGTTTTGGTTTAGCAGTATTTGGATCTACCATTATCCACGTCAATAACCCCAGTTTAAGTTCTATCGATGTTTCCCTATTATACGCCCCAATCTGGATCTGTGATCTTATCGGTATCTTAACACTCACCCCATTTGCCGACAGATATAAACAATACAGAGCCGCAATCTTCAGTGGTGCCTGTGTCATCATCATGGTTGGTTTATTCGTAGCTACTTTCGCTCATGGGTCTTGGGGTAAATACGTTGGATTATTGGTTGCCGGATATGGTCTTGGTCCAACTGTTCCTATTTGTATGTCCTGGTCTGCGGAGATTTTCCAACCTCGTTATGGAGATGTTGGAACCGCTGTCAGTGCGGCTTTGGTTAGTGGATTGGGTAATTTGGGTTCGGTTACTTCTACTTATGCTTTATATTCTGGTTGGCCGGCTGATCAAGCTAGATTATTCAAATATTCGAATATGATGTTGGTGGTTATGTTGGGGGCTAGTATTATTGCTTCTGTTGCTACTGAGCTCATTAGAAATAAGGTTAGGCAACAACACTAAATTGTGATCTAATTCTTTGACTGCTAATTGAAGCTTCTGACTCCTCCTGTTGTGTTTGTGGAACTTGATCAATTGTGATAATTAGTTTTTTTTTTCAAAAAATGATCGTTTATGGTGTTGTGTATAGTTTGTAAAACATTGTTTTTAATAATATATTTTATTTAATTTTAGCGAATCCGATGAAACTCTGTCTTTAATTCAAGCAATCGTGTAACGGCCACTCTCTAAGGTTTGTCGGCTTTCCTGTCGTTAGGTTCACCTCAAACTTGTTCAATGATTATGACTGTGTACAAGAAATAACAATTCCAAAGATCCACAAGAGATCACAATAATAACATTCTGATATGGACCAAGAATATACGTGTATAGGCAATCTCCTTCAAAAATCACTAAAAAGAAAGTCATCGCTTTCCTTTCAATGGAATTCGAAGGTGATACCACCCCGGTAGCAGTCACGTCTTGAACAGCTACCGATTAAAATTCATTCCGGGATTTTGTTTAAAAGTAATGTTGGAGGAAAATTAAGAATCATTAGTCATCTTAGATTTTGTCAGACGTTTCAATCTAGCAGTCACGGTACTTTTGAATGTGAGCAAGGATATTGTAATTGGTGTAAAAGTGTTGGACATTAGGACCCCTCTTCTTTAGGGCGAACAACTCTACTAGTTTTGATTGTATCGCAAAGCAATACGATACCGAGATTGATAGTATGTCGCTTGTCCGACATGCTGCTTTAAACATTATTGCTTTAGGGGATTTAGTTAAATTAGGATATTGTGCCTATATAACAAGTGAGTATTTGTATTTAATCAATTTGAATGAACGTAAATGTATTGTAGTTGCCGCGAATATCGGTGCAAAGAATACTTATATAGGGCCAGTAAAGGGAAGACCACTTCCATCACCACCTCAGCCTAGAACAACACCACCACTGATTCCAAAAAGAC
This sequence comes from Hemisphaericaspora subhashii, assembly GCF_019202705.1. Lineage (NCBI taxonomy): Eukaryota > Fungi > Ascomycota > Pichiomycetes > Serinales > Debaryomycetaceae > Hemisphaericaspora > Hemisphaericaspora subhashii. The sequence goes on along the minus strand of NW_026057300.1, from coordinate 69,994 downwards.
CAGCACGACAACAGCCTCTTGACGTACAGCACTAACATCTACTTCCACAAACTCATGCAATGTCATCAGGTGAAGATAATTATCCACCAACATATATTCAAGACATGTTGGAACAGAATCGTATGTCAATTGGAAATGAGACAACTTTTTCCACTGTTGACAAGCTCATTGGCGCTGAAAACTATTATTCATGGAGACTTGGATTTGAAGGCCTGAACTATGATTTTATGACACATCTTGGAGATGGTGTTGCTGGCTATATTGGTGTTGTTAACGATGGAATGGCGACTGATAATAAATGGATGTCTGAACGTAACCACCTACCTATCATCAACTTTTTGATAAAACTCCCTGAAGGATGTATCTGGTATCACTATCTCACAACTGCATTATGGGTTGATCGAACCAACATCAGGTCTGCCACCGGTTTATCTCCTCAATATCTTGTGTATGGTTTCCAAGGTCACTTCAATTTAGACACTTTATTGAATAGTCCACCCATACATCTCTCAACGTCCCATGATGAATTATTCGAGTATCGTTTCAAGCAATGAACTGACGACTACTGGTCTGCCACTACTCAAACTTTACGAACTAGACAAGCAACGACGGAATCTCTTGATAGAAACCACAAATTAGATGACACCATTGAGACAAACGATCTACTCTTGGTATGGGACAAACCAATCCTTGGAAATCGTGGGAATAAACTCAGCCGCCGTTGGACCGGACTCTATCGGGTTGCACAAAGAAATGACCTTATTGCCCTGTGATTTTAAGCATCTAATATCAAGCCCATGCGGATGATGTGGTACTTTTTATGACTCTAATTGATGACTATTCAAGATATACTGAAGGAATCGTAACACATGGACGTGTACTGGCAGACATTGTACGTCACATTCCTAATGAACCAGTGAATCTAATTTCCATTGCTCAAATTACGAAGAAAGGTTATTCATGTTTGTTTGATTATAAGCACGTCTATTTGATTGACCCAAATAATATGAAAATGGTGATAGTAATTTGATCCGTCAAAGAAACTAATCTGTTGGAAGTGGTTTTTAATAAATATCATTTACCATTTAACGACACTCTTAATTTTGCCTGACTTCCAACAGAGGGATTATCCAATAGTGTATGAAGAAAATTGGTCATTGCTACTGTGTTATTTATTAGGTGAAGCTAATTTGTTATTGGAAAGTGGTGTTCTCATTCCTGCTTTTCAACAAGTATACATTACAATTATTCCGAAGAAAAATCGAAGTAATGAGATTCAAAATCAACGTCCAATATCGTTGATTAATTCTAACTTCAAATTAATATGTGCTATGATTAATAAAAGATTGGTGCAAGTATTACCAACGTTGCTCAATACGAATCAACTTGGGTTTATACCAGGTCAATCTATTGATATGGCGTTGTATCAATATTACAAGGTGGTCGAATTATTGAAAGAACCAATGGAATATAACAAGGAATCGAGTATTCTTCTGATTGATTTTGAAAAAGCTTTTGACAGTTTTAATCATAATTATTTAAAGGCGGTGTTAAAACATGTGAATTTTGGTAGACGCATGTATCACTGTTTACTGGCTGTGCTTTGTCAACAACAAGGGAGCCTTTATATCATTAAGACTTTAGGACGCTCTTTCCCCATGAACAAAGGTACGCGGCAAGGGAATCCGCTCTCTCCAATAATTTTTAATTTAATGTTGGAGCCATTTTTATTTAACATTCAACAGAAGTGTTCTGGAATTTCTATTCCAACTTATTGTCCTTTGAATTTAAGCGTTAAATACCAAGCATACGCTGATGATGTGGTGCTTTTTATGAATCAAAGGGATTATCCCATTGTCCAAATGACTTGGCCAGGTTTGAACAGGTTGCATCTACTCTCATCAACAAATTGAAATCGTGGATATTTGTGGTATCTCAGGATCAGGCTGAGCAAGTAAAGGATAATTGTTTACACTTAAAAGTTAAGAATATTGCTCTAGTGGATACTTCTTATTTGCGTATATCATCCATATGTAAGGATTATAAAGCCTTTTTTCCGACAATTACTAGAGGGTTAGGTAATCCGAGGTTTCGAGATGTTCCGCTTCATGACAGGGTTTTGTACATTAATTCATTTATATATCTGAGAGTATATTTTTATGATCTCCTTTGGCCAATGCTGGATGCTGATATTGCATTTTATGAAAAGCAATTGAAAAGATATATTGGGCGAATCTCCATTGCAAAGTGTCATGCTTATCCTCTGACAGGTGGATTGAATTTTATAAATTTGGCCGAGCAGCTTAAGGGTAAACGCGCCAAGATGACTTATCCGTTGTTTTTTCCATCTGATAATTGGGGTCCTGTGGTTCTTCGGGATAAAATTCAGTTTTTCCTTGACATGCATACGGCCGCTCATCATGTTCCGAGGTATCAATTTTTATTTGGTCATCATATTCAAAGTTCTGCGAACGATGCTAGAGGACATCCAAAAGATCTTCAAGCATTGGCGGCTTTTTCATCAATTTTCAGTAAGCTGGAACGGTTTGGTTAGATGAATGGTTTTCTTTAACTCGGTCACTCTTTCCACGGTCATACATATGTTCATACGATACTTCTGGGTTTCAACGCTTGTTGGCCTCAGTTGAGACGCCGCCTCTCCATCTTAGTCACACGTTGCTGAGTATGGTGGAATATATTTCTAATAAGGCTGTGACACTCCAAGCGTTTAAGTCAAGGAGTAAAAAACTCCAAAGCAGTGTGGACAAGCTTTGCTATCTGTACTACTTTTCTTATCGTTTTGGTATACCAGCGGTGCAAATCCGCTCCTTCTGGAGGCGAATCAATGAAATTCGTCGTGAATCTCCTCAACTGGTTTCCTATCTTTGGTTGTTTCATATTGGGTATTTTAACAATATGTATTTTACAACTGGTACTATGATTCTTTCTTACGAAAGATGGTCTGGTTGTTGTTGCTTCTGCTTATTATCCATTTCTATATTTTATTATTATGTGTAAATAAGAACATCTGGGGTATTCTCAGGAAACAATAAAAACCTATGGTTCCGACGACGGTACAGCAAGTCCATACTTCGTCCAGTGACTGAAGAACAGCTTACTTTATTAACTCGGTCTATCAATTAATACTTAAACATTAGCAAATTTGCTCATTATACTAAACATCATTAAACATTAAAATCATTTTTAAATGAATTCCGATTCTAATGAATTCAGGTTTTCTATGTAGTTTTTGAATAGTTGTATGAATTATAATTTTTCGTTAATATTACAAGAATTAACCCCCCCCCCCTTGATTAAATTTCATCTGTTGAAAAGATGACCCAGGCTTATCTGCAGGTATTTATTTCAGAAGTACACCAAACATATCTATTTTAGGTATTGAGAATTGTTACAAAGATATCTATAGGTTACAGGTTACACGTTACACGTTACAAAAGATATCGAGAAGTATCAAAATTGGTTAAATAACCGAATTCTTAAAACAAAAACGTGGATAATTCATTTTCAATAGAGATGAGTGTATTCAGTCTAAACCTGGGGTACTTTCTTTGGTTTGACAAGGTCTTAGAGATGAAGCATCAACCAGACAATTTACTTCATTTCATGAATGATGTTGACGACCACAATCAGTACCCAATTGTACAGAATTCGACATGCAGTATTGTCATTGAAATCAGGGTTGAGGAATGAGGTAACATCCATTTGACGAATGTCCTTGGGTACAAAAAATATTCATCAAATGGATGTGACCACATTCTGAGCCCTGATACCAATGTATGTACATTAGTAATCAAATTTATTTCAATCATGATCCACAGAGACGAGTAGGAAGTAGACAAGTACTTTCCCCTAATAACAATGTAGAATTTATTTATTGTGGAATGAATTTTGTTCCTGAAAAGACAAAGTTGTTTGTTTGTTGGTTTTAAAAAGCCAATTATAAAGCACATTTCCGGACTGCACATATCCGCCACATATTATTTGCATGCATAAACGCTAATTTAGACATTTTAGATCTTGCATGAAGCATAATTTCATACTTCCGGGTTATTGATTATAATCTAGTTACTATCTAACTTCATCAGATAACGTGTCAAGATTACGGTAAGTCCGGATTTAAGTGAATCAACGGTAAGGTACAAAGGGGCTTGTTGTCCGTATTGACCAAGGAAATATGTTTACGTGCAAAGAAAATTATACTTGGCAGTGGCAAGTGCAATTACAAGGGATTAATCAATTATTTTCCGACGCCGGATGACACAATAGAGTTCAGTCTCCTCTCAATTTTTATTGTCTATTTAATTGATGCTGGCCCCAACAAAAAATCCCTCAATTGAATTACAAAAGTGCCCTGGTTGGTTTTATGTCATAAAATAAACCATTTAACAGGTGTTGGTTCAATTAGTTTAGGTTTTCCACGGAACGGACGAACTCAAAAGCCTCTGATTGACCATTATTCTTCTACAAAATAATAAAACCAGATCAGGATGTTTATCCAATGAGACATCTTAGTCAGTAGAGCAAGCAGGCAAATAAGTAAGTAAGACCCTGGCTCCTTTGTTCTCTCGGATTCTTTGTGTCTTTGACAGAAAATACTCAAATCAAACCACAAATAAGTAAACTCCCGCCTATTATATAAATTATTATACATCTTATTTTTTATGGCAATTATACATCATTATTTATTTCCCCTTTCTTCTTTTCCATTATATTAAATATATAATATCAACGAAATTCGCAATCTTCTGGTATTTTCATTTTCTCTCGTGATAGGTAGCAATCAACCATGAAAGCAGCAGTTATTTCCGGTTCATCAGAACCCAACAAATTAGCAACCATCAAAGACATAACCCTCCCACCCATCAAACCCCACCAACTCCTCATCAAAGCCAAAGCCTTCGCAATCAACCCAACCGATTGGAAACACATCTTGTATGGAATTGGCCAAGTTGATAATATAATCGGCACCGATGTAAGTGGAATAGTCGAAGAAGTTGGGTCCGACGTCAATGGATTTGCAGTTGGAGATTGTGTGAGTTCATTCATTCATGGAAATACTTCACATACAGAAGGTGCATTCGGGGAATATGCAATTGTGAACCCGCTTGCTACTATTAAGTATCCCAAGGGGTTACATAGTGCTGAAGGGCAAGCAAAGCCAGCAGAGACTATTACTAGTTTTGAAGGAGCTGCTAGTGTTACATTGGGATTGGTTACTGTTGCGATTTCATTTTCTTATTATTTGAATATTGATTATAATCAGGATAATAATAAGGACGATTTTATTTTGATTTGGGGTGGGAGTGGTGCATCTGGGGTTTTAGCTATTCAGGTTGCTAAAGTTATCTATGGATTAAATGTAATTGCTACTGCTTCTTCTAAGAATTTTAAATATTTGAAATCTTTAGGGGCAGATTATGTTATTGACTATAAAGATCCTGGAATTGTTGAAAAAATTAAACAGATTGGTAATGGAAGAATTAAGTATGCGTTGGATACAATTGCAGAAAAGGAAACTTTCCAACAAGTTTATGATGCTACTGAGGGTACTCCAGAAGTATATTTAGATAATTTGTTAGGATTGGATGGTAATTCAATTGAAACCCGACCAGAACGAAATGTTCACTATGGATGTACATTGGCTTATAATTCATTAGAAAAGGAAGTTCAAATCGGTCCTGTAAAATATATTCAAACACCAGAATTACTTAATAAATATACTGAGTTTTGGCAAGGGGTATTACCTTTATATATTGATCAAATCTATCATTCGAATTTATTAATTTTACCAAGAGGATTGGAGAGCGTTAATAGAGGATTGGAGTTGCTGAGACAAGGAAAAGTCTCTGCTGAGAAGGTTGTATTTGGTATTTAAATATGTTCATAGTTTGTTGTTTTTTGCAACATCTTTTTTGCCTTAACAGACAGTTTTTCGCAGCAATTTTTGTTTAATCTAATTGCTAAATATTATCACAATGAGACTTACTAATTTATATAGAATAAATACTATGACAATGCATTTTTGTGATGTCACATAAGAGAATATGTAGTTTGTCCGAGATGTATGTAATTAAGTGTCTTGCATGTGACACATCAGAAACTTGGATTGTCCCTACAACCACGCATTTATGAGCATCAGTTTAAAAACGTGTGTAAACGAAATGGATCAGGTTAGCTTTTGGGTTAAATCTACAGTTGATGAATTCCCAAGAGTGTAAGAATCTCTCTCTATAATCAAAACGTGTTGAATTGATAATTTGGCTTGACCAGGAACCTTAACGGGGAAATTTCATTCAAAAAATTCGCATCAAAGTTCCAAACCGAATTTTGCAACCGAGGCTCACGAACAGAAGAACTTCACAAAATGAAGACGTTTACAACCACAAGTTCACATGCCATGCAAGTTAGGTCACCAATATGGAAGTGGAGTAAGAATCGTGAAGAATGTAATGGATGACATGCAAAGGAATTTTGCCTGATTCTGTTGCGATTACAATACATGGCAGGTTTTTGGCAACGTTTCAATTTTGTTCCATTCAGAAAAGTTATTGCAAAAATTAAATTAGCAATTGGATAAAGCCATCCCTTAACAGTATTTAAATTAGTATTATTAAGTAAACTAAGAGTGTAGACCCAGGCAACAAGTAAATACACTTCAGACTAGTCATAGTAACTTTAAACTATGTTGTTGTAATAAGAGACCCTCTAGTAGTAAGTTGTAGACTTCCTAATTGGGAAATAACGGTCTGTAATTGCGTGTATTACTTTGTTTGGTGTGTAAGTATTTCTTTTGTTTAGTGTCACACATTTTTTTATTTTTTCATTGAATGCATGACTTCGATTTTTAGTTTATTTTGATATTATTTGTTACATTCAATTTTTCACACCACCAGCAACTAACTAATTCCACTGACCACCCACTACTGCAACCACCGCTGCCTCCGCCTCTTCAACGTTTCAAATTGGCCACCTCCACCCACCACATATTTCCCACCTACTTCTCACCGTCCAATTGTTTTAGTTCTTAAGCACAACTTCTACTACTACAACTCCCAACCCCCCAAACCAAACCAAGCCCAACTTTAAACTTCAACTGCCCCTCCTTCCCGTTCATACTTTTCATACTTTCATATTTCCATCTCCCCCCCCAAAAAGCATAAAAGAGGTGTCGCAGTAAATCATTCAATTCCAATTAAACTTTATTCATTTCAAATAGTAAGACATATAAAGTAAAATACTACCCGACCTGACTACTACAACTCATCACACCCTTTTCACCTGACCAACCCCTCCTCATCTACTGTCCTCCTTTTTTTCCACTTGACATTACTTTTTGCAAGTGACACACCTGTTCGTATTTAGATAGAGTCATTACAGTATACATATACACATTTATATGCTTTTAGCATTGATTTCCTTACTCAATCATTAATTTATTTTCATTAATATTTCATATCAATTTTAGCATTCAATTCACACAGTAAATAGTCCAACCATACCACGTACCACTATGGAAACAATTCAAATATCATTAAATTATGATCGACATTCAGACCAATCCTTATTTGACATATGGAAATTAACAAAAGATTCAAATATAATATCAACCACTTCTAATCTATCATCTCAACCACAACGAATAAATTATCGATCATGGAGATTAATAAGTCAAAAGGTAATATTAAAACAAAATAGNATCATCTCAACCACAACGAATAAATTATCGATCATGGAGATTAATAAGTCAAAAGGTAATATTAAAACAAAATAGAGAAACCAAATTAAATGACTTAAATCGAACTAATCTTGTAGCAATAGATCATAAACAACCTCGCATTCACCATTCATCAGAATCAATGAATAAAGCTAATAATCAAAGCCAAACAGCTTCATTGTTTAGTCATTCTTCTGGATTAAGTACGGCATCTTCAAGGAAATCAANATCAATGAATAAAACTAATAATCAAAGTCAAACCGCTTCATTGTTTAGTCATTCTTCTGGATTAAGTACGGCATCTTCAAGGAAATCAATAGGAACCGAAACTAGTAGAGAACTCCACGAGGAAACTGTCGACGATGATGAATTACATTCTGATATTTCAGATATATCGGAAATTTCTGAAGATGACGAAGAGGAGGAAGAATACGAAGAAGACAGAAAAGATTTAAACGTCGATGCAGTACAGGATTCAAATACGAAAAACCCATGGAAGCATAGTCTAATGAAGCTCAAAAACCTTCCGATCCATCTTGAACAAACCCCCAGTGAACTACTGCAACAAGAAAAACAAGAGCATGCCATATCTCCAACTAATAAACAACGAGAACAGCCCGTATCTCCAGGTAGTAAACAACTAGATGAGAGAATTTCCCCTAAAAGTACTCAACCTAAACAACCAAAACCACAAACACATTTCCAGAAACAACAACAACAGCAACAACATAAGAACATATTTTATATTTCAAACTCACCATCTCCTTCTAATTCCAAAAACGAAAATACCAAACCAGCCACTTCTCCTCTGGGATTACTGCAATTAAAACCTCCAGTTCAATTACATACACCAAATTCGAAATTACATACATCCAATGGTCGTATTGCCAATCACCCACGTGCTCAGTCGGAACAATTAGGAGTCACTCTTGCGGCGCCTGATGATTCAAGTATGCAGCGACAAGGTTCATTATTTAGCAATTTTGGATTTACAGAAACAGATATGACGAAGAAGAATTCGCATGAGCGCCATGACCATGACGAGGATGATGATGGATATTCGTCAACTGATATCTCTGAAGACGAGGAAATAGAAGAAGAAGAGGAAGAGGAAGAGGAAGTAGATACAGAAGATGAAAATAATCATAAAAAGGAAGATAATGATAGTGAATGGCTTTCTGTAAGTTCTGATTCTGCCCATCTGCTCAATCATGATCCTCCACCTTTGAATTTCGCAAAAGTTGATCCTGTACCTATAGCAATTGAACATCTAGATAAACGACAGTCAACCCCCTTGTTACAAAAACCAAGATCACTACTATCAGGGTTGTTTCTTAATGAAATGGCATCAACGGTGGCAAACACGCCTTTGAATGGAGAACATGATAAACCAACGCTTAGGAGGTCATGTACTACTGGAGTGATTACGATTGAAAAGAGGGATAAAGAAATTAGAAAGCCTTCATTGATATTAGCCAAGACGAAATTCCCATCAGTGACTGATTTGACATCCAGCGAAGGAAGTAGTCCCGCACCTCCAATGAATAAACAGGAAACAATAGTCGGTATATCGGACGTCAATGCAACTTCTGACTATAGTTCTCATGATCGATTAAGTGAACTTGAAGCAGCAGCACAACATGAAAAATTATCCACCAGTCTAAACAAAATCTCCCATTCTGATTCCCATAGTACATTCCGAACATACATTTCAAAATCGGCTATGAATTTATCTAAATTATATTCAAGTTCAAAACCAAAACACCCTTCCTTCACCTCGTCTGCAAAACAACATCATGATTTCTTGCATAAACATAATGTTCAAAATCCAGCACCTACTTCTTCATTCCATCACCTTCATTTACAACAGCTAACCCCAGTAGTCCCATCCTCAACTACGGCTCATGATGCAAATAGTCCACCAACCCCAGCACCACCACCTCCACCACCTTCAGTTCCATTACCAAAAGTGACAACTAGGGATGTATCCCTAAAAGAGAAAGTCTTGGATGAGGATCTAAGTCAGAGTTTGAAAGATGCATTGATTATTGATTATAAATTGGGAAAAGTGGCGTTGCCTGATCGAGTTATAAATCCAAGTGCATTGATGATTGGAAATATGGCAGGTGGGAATGATGATGATGATTTTGATGATTATCATTCAAAAGGTTGGTGAATGCCCGAGAGAGAGGTGAGATCCATTTATGCATATTTTTACATACTTCATACACGTTGTGATTCATATAGAAAGCTAGACCGTATATAGTTTATTAGTTAGTTTCTTGTAGTATTGTTGTTTCAATAATGATTAATAAATAAAAAAGTTATTCATTGATTTAATATTTGCGCTTTGGAAAAATGCGCATTTGGATCTCTCATTATGGAAATGTGAGAAAAATTTTAGAAATCTTCCCAGATATGAACAACCATCATCATACAAGGACCCCACAAGAAAGTATGAAGACATGTTACTATGAACTCCTAGGTGTAGAATCCACCGCCACCGACCAAGAACTCAAAAAAGCGTATCGTCGAAAAGCCCTCCAATTACACCCTGACAAAAACCCTGACAACCCCGACGAAGCCCATCATCAATTCTCCCTGATCCGTGCTGCCTATGAAGTCCTTAGTGACCCACAGGAAAGATCATGGTATGATTCTCATAAATCGCTGATCTTGAATGAAGACAATGAGGAGGATTATGTGGATACTGGAGACTCCCATATTCCAAGCATTTCGACCGAAGAAATCTATCGATTTTTTAATCCTTCGTTGTTTGAAAAATATGATGATAGTATAAATGGATTCTATGTTGTTGCCGGGAGGTTATTTGAGAGATTGGCGAGGGAAGAGATCCAACATGGGAAATATCAACAAATTCCTGAATATATGAAATATCGTGATGATGATAATAATGTGAATGTATTAGATCCAGAATTGTTGAAATTCCCGTTGTTTGGCAATAGTAAAGCCCTGTATGTGGATCAAGTTCGGGTGTTTTATAATGTCTGGGGTGGGTTTAGTACTGTGAAATCATTTGCTTGGAGAGATGAATATCGATATTCAACTGCTCCTGATAGAAGAACTAGAAGATTGATGGAAAAAGAGAATAAGAAATTACGAGATGCGGCAAGAAAGGAATACAATGAGGTCATAAAGAAATTTGTGGCATTTATCAAAAGGAGAGACCCAAGGTTTAAAGCTGGTCAAGAGGAATATGAAAAACAAAGAAAGAAGAAACAAATGGAAGAATATCAGGCACAATTGAAACAACAAGCCATGGAGAAATTGAAACATTCAACTGAATTTCAAGAACAAGATTGGCAAAAATTGACAAATGATGAATTGGAGGATGTGGAGGCGTTGTTGAAGGAAGAATATGATATAAGTTCAGATTCAGAATTTGATGAGTTTGAAGATGGTGAAGAAGAATTAGAGGTTCATGAGTATGAATGTATTATATGTGATAAATATTTCAAGAATGAACAACAGTTTGAGATTCATGAGGCATCGAAGAAGCATAAAAAAGCGTTGAGGCAGATGCAATGGGAAATGAGAAAGGAAGGAATAGATTTGGGAATAGACAAAGATGATATCGATTTGGATGAGTTTGAAACAGCATCGAGTGGATTACTGGAGGATGAAGAATTCGAGGAACTTGACCGAGAAGAACTGGGGGAGTCCGATCTCGAGGACCAAGATAAAGATCTTGAAGAGGAACTACAAAAAATGGAGGAGCAGTTGAAAGATATCGAAATTTCACAAGACGTGGAAGTGGATGATGAAATCGATAGCGAAGATGACAATGCATACATACCCATGCCCAAGAAAGCTTCAGAACCTGTTGAACAAATTGACGAGGATCTATTGCGATTTATGGAACGTAGCAAAATCGACGACGATAGTGAAGACGATTGGGGAATTGACCCTAAGAAATCCAAAAAGAAAAAGAATAAAAAGGTATCAAGAGAGGCAACTCCAAAAGCTCCCACCCAATCTCCAGCCCCAGAACCAAAATCAAACTCACCAATTATCACCGGACCTGAAAAGTGTGCTGTGTGTGATCTGTCGTTCCAAACAAGAAACCAACTATTCAAACACATCAAATCCACCGGCCATGCTGCACCACCAACCAAAGTCAAAAAGAAGAAACCAAAACGTAAATAGAGATGCATTTTTAATAATTAATTATATAGAGATCTATTAATTTTATTTAATCCCGGTTCTGGATTGTTTAACTTTTGCAACCACCGGTTCATTAATACCTTGATTTCCAAGCGCACCCAAACCTTGACCAGCTACCCAACCCAATTTTTCCAACATTTGTCTCCCTACATTAGATTCACTAATCTCGGGAGCTTCTGCACCCACAATATCACCTTCTCTGAACCGTGCTTTCGAATCATTGCCTCCTCCGCGTTTGACGACTTTCTTGTCGGTATTTCTGTCTTTAGGGGGTGGTTTCTTGTCTTGTCGAACAAAGACTCGTCTCTGTCTGAGGAAGCGATCTATTTTATCATAGTTTGGATAAAATCTAAACGTCGCTTTTGACTTTTGTACTCTCATATAATGAGATGTAGACAGCCCACCACATCGTTTGACACCCATATTGTATCCATCTGCCATCATTTTGATAATTTTATGACCATGAGCATCTAATGGGGGGAAACTTACCGAATCTCGAGTATGATCTCTTAGGAGTGCTTCCATTTCCGCTTTGATTTCATTTATGTGGATTTGAAGTGGATATTTGATCAACATGTCATTACGCAAGATTGCTTCTTCCTTTTCGTTTACTTCCCAAGCTTTGAGTTTTTTCTTTTTGTTTGCTTTATATTGTTGGAGTTGATATGTTAGGGATTCTTGAAGATCATCTTCGATATCTAAATCGGAGAACGTTGTACGTTTCTTCGCCGGGGTATTGCGTGAGAAATCACGGTCTTCAAAGGCAAGGAATCCTTGGGTACTTGCACGAGAATATTCCACCAATGAATCCAATCCGTCATCATCTTCATCATCGTAATCCTCAATCTCGATTACTTCATGCTCTTCTTCTTCTTCACTCTCATCACTATCGGAAATATAAACTTCCTCTTCCTCTTCTTCTTCAGAATCATCAATCATTCCTTTTGTAATAAACGACAAAAACTTCCCTAATCGATGTTCCTTGACTCCATTCTCCAAAGCATATTCAATCACATCATCTTCATCTATCCAGGCAAAATCGTCTGGGGAACCAGTTAGGTCCAAACAACGACAATAATATTGATTATGGATTCCGAATCGGACATTGGTGACTTCGATTCGTGAGATGTCGAATTCGTAATCTTCTTCGAGATAGCCGTATTCTGGTTCTGGTTCAGCTTGTTCTGGTTCGATTTCGGGTTGAGATTCTGGTTGTGGAGAGTCGGCTAATATATGCACGGAGGTGGTTGGTGTGTCTAGTATGATGTCAAGTGTTGGAACTATGTTGTTGGACTTACTGGTAGATGGGGCATTGGATTCTTTGGTTGAGGTTTCTTCTGGGATGTAACCTTCTCCATCTGAGTCAGGATATGCTTCAATCCACTCCGATTCTTTTATTTCTTCTTCTTGTACTACTACTGCAACGTCATCGTCCTCTTCATCCAGCTCTTCATCTGAGGAAGTTTCATCCAGCTCTACGGCAGATGAATTGTCTTCCACCTCTATTGGATTTTCTACATTTCCTTCCATACTGACTTCATCATTTTCTTGATCCGATGGAGAGTCATTCAGCTCCTCTTCGGATAGATAGTCCTCCACTTCAATTGGATTTTCTGGTTCTCCTTCCGGGCTTTCCTCGCCAACTCTATGTTCAGCACCCTCGACGTGGTTGTCAGTAATGCTTTCCTGAACGTCAACATCTGTTTCAATGCGTATTCTCTCAGCTGGTTTCTCGTCTGACACTATAGGTTGCAGACCATTAATATGACTCTCAGCCCCATCCTCCTCATTCTCATGCGGCACCACGTTAACCTCATCCAAACTAATATCCTTAAAATCACCCTCTATTCTATCAACAATATTATGCTTGTTCTTCTTCGCCAATTCAATAAGTATCGAGTTCGGATCATAAACTTCTTTAGCTTTTACGAATTCCACAGGATTATTTCTTAATTTTCTGGACATCGTATCCGCTTGATGTGAATTAGTATATTCAACCTCATCCATCCAATGTCTTCTAGTTTGAGATAATTGATACATCGATGGAGAAGCACCACCGAGGACAACATTTTCTGCTAGGTCCATTAATTCGGGATAATCTGTCATATTCACATTTCTTGTATATCCTTGAGGTGGTCTCTGAGGGTGGGATTTCGACTTCGATTTACTGTTTCCTCTTGATCTTCCGCCTCCTCCGCCTCGACTACCTCCACGACCTCTTGAACCTCCTCTTCCTCTATTATTCCGTCTGTTTCCCCTCGCCATTCTGTTTTGGGGGATGTATAGTGAGTTCCTTAAGGGTGCTAAAATGAGTCAAAGCGTTTTTGAATGGAGAGATGCTCAAAAACGTTTTTGACAGGACAAATCATTTATAATCTATATGCAGTACCAGATAAACTTATAGCTGCAAATACACAGCACTAGAGGACACCCAAACGGAGATCAATCTAAAAGGAAATGGAGTTGCTGAAAGAGATAGGTCACGTTAATGTCTACTGTGGTGTCACGTGTATCAATTCAAGTATATGTGTAAGTTGTCTTTGGTTGAATATACAAATGCATAAGTCACATCGGTTGCTTATCAGGGTACCACAACAAGGAAGAATGAGCCGCACAACTGAAACAGGAAATGGTTGGGATATCGAAGGCAATTTAAAAATACCCCAAACATTACTTTACTTCATTTGTTTAAACTACACATTAAGTATTATATTATTATAGACAAGTATATACCAATCATGGACACTAACACCAATGATCCAGAACCTCAAACAACTGACCAAAATCAGAATGGAATTGACACAATAATTGGAAGAAATTTGGAACGCTTCTCAGCATTCTTTAGGGAGTTTTCAACCGGTACAACAACAACTGGGGAAGGGATTATAATAGATACAAAAGCACAACAACAACCAGAAGAAGATAAAAGAATATTTATATTAGGACAAGAATTCCAAAATGCTCAAGATGCAGATACATTCATTAGTTCACAAGTTTGGTTATCGTATAGATGTGGATTTGATCCAATTGTTAAAGCAGAAGATGGTCCACTGCCAATCTCATTCTTTCCATCTATTGTATTTAATAAAGGCATTTTTGCCAACTTTGCCAATTTGAGAAGCTTATTGGATAAAGAGAATTTTAATTCCGATGCTGGATGGGGATGTATGATTCGAACATCTCAGAATTTATTAGCTACCGCATTGATAAGACTTGCTACAACAACTGCGGATATAGATAAGGACGTGATTGGGTTGTTTCAAGATAAGAAGGATGCACCATTTTCATTACATAATTTCATAAGAGTAGCTGGTGAACTGCCATTGCAAATCAAACCGGGACAATGGTTTGGTCCAAATGCTGCATCACTTTCAATCAAGAAATTAATTGATGAAATTAAAGATAATCAAAATGGAAATATCAAATATCCTAATGTATTCATAAGTGAGAATTCCGATTTATATGACGATGAACTTAAACAATTGTTCAAAAATGGTACTGATAATTCAAGTGTATTAGTATTATTACCGATGAGATTAGGAATAGAACAAGTAAATGAATATTATTATGAAAGTATCCTACAATTATTAAGATGTAAGTATAGCGTTGGTATATCTGGAGGTAAACCATCTTCATCATTTTATTTCTTAGGTTATCAAAATCAAAGTCAATTAATATATTTTGATCCTCATGTTTCTCAATTATTTGAAGATCCAATAAACTATCAATCATATCATACCAAGAATCATCAATATCTAGATATAAACGCATTAGACCCATCGATGATGATTGGAATATTACTTAAAGATGAACAAGAATATCGAGATTTTAAGATATATTGTCGTGAAAATGGAAATAAAATCGTATATTTCCATCCACAAATGACTCCAATACAAGATGGAACTGTTGGTCAATCATGGGAAGTTGTAGACCAACCTGATGATGACTTTGTCAATTTGAATTTAATGAAATCTAATCAAGATGAAGATGAAGAAGAAGATGAGTTTGTAGATTTAGGATAGATAGTTAGGTCGTGTATAATGTACAAATATTTACTTAGGGTTCAATTTTTTTCCCTCTTTAATTCCACCACCGGAGTTCTTCTTCTTGTTATTGCCATTGACAGGTGATTACTAAGATATATAGAATAGAAGGAAGATGTTAGATGACAGTTTACGGATATGTACAGTATGTGCATCTAATAACAATAGATCAATGGAATCACATAAACAACTACAAGATGCGGGATATGATGTTCAATCATTTGGTACTGGATCTGCGGTTAGATTACCAGGACCTTCAATAGATAAACCTAATGTATATGATTTCGGTACTCCATACCAAGAGATATATGATGATTTAATCTCTCAGAAATGTAAGAAAATGTATGAAGCAAATGGTTTAATTCATATGTTGGATAGAAATCGTAAAGTTAAATCAGCTCCTGAAAAATGGCATACAAATTCTTATGCTGGGAAATTTGATTTGATTATAACTTGTGAAGAAAGATGTTTTGATAGTGTGATTGATGATTTGATGTTTAGAATGTATAGCAATGAAGATATGAATGATGTTAGAAGAATTGTTCATGTAATAAATGTTGATATTAAAGATGATAATGAAAATGCTATAATTGGTGGTAAAGGGATATTAAAATTAGTTAATATGATTCATGATTTTAGAAAGAAAAAGAAATCCGAAGATTATGAAGATGACTCTGATGTTATATTGGAAGATCAAATGATGAGTATCTTAACAGAATGGCAAAAAGATCATACTCATTTACCAACAATATATGGTGTATCATATTATTAGCTTAATTAGATTATAGAGATCAGTATTTAATGAATGTAACGTTTATAAGATTTTACGGTCGCAGCAACCGTCTTTCTATTTGCTCGAGAGTGGCGTGGCCATTGCTTTTATCAGGACAGAGTAATTCCTGTAAGATTGGTATCCTCTAACTCATCACCTCCTCGTTCCAATATAATTTTTCAAAACGCGCGATGAGAAATTTAACCCCAAATCAACTTTCTTCTTCTTCCCCCCATTGACAACTAACCATAATCCACACAATGTCAGGCAAACCCAATGCCAATATAAACAAAAAGAAAACCAGACTCTACAACAGTCGAACAATCAAAACCCAAATCCATGACTCAAGTTTCGAAAACAAAGAAAAATTAAACGTTGCCAATTTCTTACAAGCTCGAAAATTCGAAATAAAATCATTTGAATTATCTCAACTAAATTCCAAAAATGCTTCATCTACTCGAGTCTTCCAATCTTTACCACGTTCCTTACGTAGAAGAGCCGCTTCTCATAATGTGAAAAGAATTCCTAAGAGACTTAGACTTCGTGCAAGGCGAGAAATGAGTACTAATGGTGGTCCAGTGAAGAAATTGCCTAAAGGTAGACATATTTATAAATTATTGGCTTCGAGGAGATTATTAAAAGTCGCTGGGAAATTGAAAGCCGAAAGGGCAGTATTACCTGATATGAAAGCTTTTCAAGCAAAACTAAACCTTCGTGCTCAATATAAATTACTTAGTAAACAATTGAAAGAGGTTTATGAACTGGGTCATGATAGGGCCAAATTGAACAATTCTGTTGGAGCGAGGGATATAACTGGTTTGAACCAATTAGCTGATCGTCCAATGGGGAATATCAAATATCGCAAGAGACAGAAGGAATTTGTATGGACGCCAACTCATATTTGGCATGCTAAACGATTTAAAATGATGAAATTACATGGATATCAAATTCCTTATACACCTACTCAGAAGTGTTTTAAACTGATGAATAGACAGTATAAGGCAAAAGCAGTGGCTTTCGATACGTCGTATTATTGTAGTTTGATACTTAATATTGATCAAGAAGAATTATTTGATGAAGTGTTGAGACGATTGACTAATAAATCATCAGTTTCTAAAAAGATAAAACAAGGTGAAAAGTCGTATAATGATTGGATTTATATTGATTCAAAACAGCTTTGTAAAGGATTCATCTATGCCAATTTGGAAACCAATCTGATTTTAGTCCGAGTATTTCCATCTGTCTACACTAGGTTATTTACTGCATTACAAACCAAGCTTGAAGATTTCCCAACATGTTCGATCCATGATTGTCGATTTTCATTAGGAAGTATAGAATTATCAGGTCCAATGGCATTATCATCCCTTTCCAAAGTATTCCACTTCTCCGAAAAGCTCCCACCAGCAATATTAGACATCTGGGGATCATTGGCAAACATCAAAGATTCAGGACTCGTACCCATCGGCACAACATTCACATTCCATATCCAAGATCCACGAGTCTGGAAACGCCCATCCAAATTCCCATACTCCCTCAAAGAATCCAAATCCATCTATGACATAATCATCTCCCTCTCGTCATCATCATCCCCACAGATGATATCACCCAAAGTCATCGAAGATCTATTCACCCCAGAAGGAAGATATACAAGCTACAAAGACCAACTCACCCTAAAAGAAATCGGAAGGTTTTATGGTAATTTAAATAAACAACCTTCAGATATATCCCATTCCCAAATCCCCATCCTCGTTTCCAAAACCGCAAGTCAGACTTGGACGGTGATTACGCCTTGGTATTGGGTCCTTCCGGTCTGGTCTCGATTGGTTCACGTTCGTGACGTGAAACCGGGTGGGATTCAACAGGTGTATCAATTCAATTTCGAGAATGGTTTGGCGTCATTCCCGCAGGATTATCCTTGGTTATATGATGGATGGGTTAGTAATGATGTGGTTGAACAAGCTAATAAGTTGAAAGATGGGAGATTGCCACGGAGTCAAGTGACGATTGAGGCGGCGGAGGGGAAAGTTTCGACAGTATTTAGGGCACATAGTTGTGATTGGCATAGTTTGAGAAATTTACACCATTTGGTGAAGTATAGTGGATTATCTGATGAGAAATTGTTTAGTAGGACTGCTCAATTTGCAGAATTTTTGGAGGATTTGGAAAGGAAGTTGAAAACGGGACATGATGTAATTCAAGTAGCTAGGTCGTTATATAAAGAGGTTGCTGATCCTAAGGACCCAGTTGTAGAAATCTATGATTCCAAAAATGTCCAACATGTTGCATTCTTCAATAATGACCCAACATCTCGTTGTGAGAATGTTGCAACTATTGTCCAAACTAAGATTCCAGTCATTCAAATCTCATTAACATTAGTCAATGACGGTACTATTTCCAATAATGCCAGGATATATATCAATGAACATAATTCAATGAAGAATCATACGCTACCATCTGATTTCAATATGATTGGATTTGTAACTACTGGTGGTATGAATTTGAATAGAGGGAAATGTACAGGAATAGCAACTATTGTCGCTAGCAAACAACATCTTGATGAAAAGAAGATTTATATTAGAAATGTTGGAACTACAAAATTGTATTTAGCTGAGTATAAAGTCATTAGTTAGATATAGGTTTAATTTATAAGAGTTACCCGGATATCATCATTTTTTTTTTCTCTTTGCTCTCTTCTGGCGCGAAGTATAAATTCAGCTGAAGAACGATCAAAGAAGAAATTTTCTTCTTTCTTTTTTCTGGTTTTTCTTCTTCATACTTACCTAGAGATATTACAAGAGATCAAGTAGTCTTGTAATCATATGTTCATTAGAGGCATTGCACAGCGCCATGATGGATTATGCCAACCTTCCGTATGGTTTGTATTTTAGTTTAATTCGCTTCCCCTTTGGGGGAGGGGGATTGCTAATTTATAAATTGGATGGTGTGGATCTTTTAATTTTTGATTTCCTAATTATACTTCTTTGAAGTTAAACTGATATTTTATATATTTTTAGTTAATTTGACAAGTCTGGTGATTTGTATTAATTAAAAGTGTATAAAGTTGACAGTAAAAGAGAACATTAATTATTAAAAAGAGTTGAGAGAGAGACTGTCCTATACAAATAGATATATTTATGTAATATAAACTAAGATATTGTTCTAGATTGGTAACGACAGATGATCAGTACCATTTCCATTGGAAGTTGTATGATTGATATTATTTCCATGTTGTTCTGCATTCAAACGAGAACTCTCCCATATCTTCATTAAAGATTCTTTGAATAAATTGACATTATAATCAATTATAGCTAATGATTTATCTTGATTATCATCTAGATTAGATACATCAGTACCACCAGCACTATTAATATCAATGGTTCTATTCATGGTTCTGGTAGTATCATCGTTTCGTATCAATGCAACTAATGCCAATCCTCTAATCATTTGTTTTAAATATAGTATATAACCATTTGATAAATGACTAATTGATTTCAATTCTTTTCCTTGATGAGGCTGTTCATCGGTGTTGTTCTTATTCATTCTAGCATTCCTATTTCTATCGTTTTCAAGATATAAATCATCTAAATCTATGGTTATATCAATAAATTCAGCACAAACTTCATAAGTTTGAATATCAACAGGAGAAGAATCAGTAGCAACATAAATCTTTGAATTAACATCAAATAAAAATACTTTATCAATTGAAGAATGTTGAACTAAATTATCTAACATATTCTCTAAACTTGATAATTCTGGTATTAATTTTTGAACAATTCTTGAAAATGCTTCATAAATTGAATGATCAAATATTGAAGTTAAATAAAACGAAACTTGTACCCCTTCTAATCCTAAATCTAATAATTCATCTCCAGTTCTTTGCATTATATCTCTTTGAGCATCAATTCTATAATCTTCAGACAAACCATCAATTTTATGAATTAAAACTTCAATATTAATCTTGGGGTTAACTTTATAAGCAAATTCAATAATCATGGATAAATTAGTTAAAGCATTAAGATATTCATCTTGTGAATCAATAACATAAACTAAGGCACCAATACTTGAAAATAACCGTTCTGAATCATAATTTGGTTCAAAATAATTCAATTGTCCAGGTAGTTCCATTACCGATAAGTCAATTAATGATGAGAATTGTTCTGTAGTTGGTTTACTTGTACTTTCTAAATATAAAGTATCTAATGGTTGCATATTATGAAATACAACTTTACAAATTGATGATTTACCACCTCTACGAAGTCCCATCAATAAAATGGTAGCATTTGTATCTTTTCGTCCTTCCATCGCTTCTGTTTCTTATTCTTTCTATTGTATTTCTATCTGTTTATGGGGTATTTGATATTCGTAAAGATGATTCTCTTTCTATTGAATGTCTGTTTTTATTTTGAAAGTAACGCTGCTTTTATTAGAAATCTTTTTATGTTTTTTTCAGCCCTCCAAATTTTAACACTTCTTGATATGGAGCTACCAAGTTACACTACAATTCTATACATGTACGTGTCGAAGTAAGTACAGATTTATTAATATTTATAAAAGGATAACTATAAACGTAGAAAGAACCTACCTATGGAGTCAAACGCTTTGGATCTCTTGGGAACAAAGAAGCACGACGAATATTCTTTAAATCCAAAAAGAACATAACAACTCTTTCTAATCCAATACCACCACCAGCATGTGGAGCACATCCATATGAGAAAGCATCAACATAATCTTTTAATCCAGGAACATTTGGATCAACTTCATGAGCTCTAATTCTTTCTTTCAAGAGTTCAGGATCATGAATACGTTGAGCACCAGAAAGAATTTCTTCACCTCTCATAAAGAAATCATAAGAATTTGAATATCTTGGATCTTCAGGATCTGGCATAGTATAGAATGGTCTAACTGCTAATGGGAATTTATCCAAAATATAGAAATCAGTATCATATTTGTCTCTGACTAATTTACCTAATAATTTTTCATTTTCGGTAGATAAATCTTCAAAATCGTCAACTTCTTTACCAGCATCTCTTAACATTTGAATACCTTCTTTGAAATGAAGTTTAACCATTTTTCCATCAGCAGGAATCTTAAATTCTTCAACTGGGAATTGTTTTCTAACAGTTGCAATATCTTTTCCATATCTTTCTTTTAATTCAGTAAAGATAAACATAAATAATTCTTCCAAAACTTCCAATACTTCATCATAATGCTCTTCAAAAGCCATTTCCAAATCTAATCCAGTGAATTCAGTCATATGACGATGAGTGTTTGAATTTTCAGCTCTGAAAACAGGGGCAATTTCATAAACTTTTTCAAAATCAGCAGCAATCAATTGTTGTTTATATAATTGAGGAGATTGAGCTAAGAATGCAGATCCTTTAAAATAATTAATTTCAAAAACATTGGATCCACCTTCAGAGGCAGCAGCAATGATTTTTGGAGTATGAATTTCAGTAAACCCTTTTTTGGATAAATATTCTCTAAATAATTGACAAACACCAGATTGAATCTTGAAAATAGCTTGATTGGTTGGAGTTCTTAAATCAATAACTCTAGCATCTAATCTAGTATCTAAATTAACAACTGGTAATTGTAATTCTTCAGCTTCTTGTTCTGATCTAGAAGCATCTTCAATCAATAATGGTAATTGTTCTGGAGTTTCTTGAATAGAATGAATCTTCGTTACTTGGATTTCAATATCTTGAACAGTAGCTGACTTAACTGCTTCTTCAACTGTTCTAACAATACCTTGAACAACAACAATAGTTTCCAAATTAAGAGATCCGGCCCATTTAACCATTTGTTTAGAGACTGCCTTATCATCAGTTTCTTTATTGGTTCTAACTAAAGCTTGAATCAAATCTGATTGTTGTCTCAAAGTTAAGAAAAGCATAGTAGCACCTTGTTGTCTACTCTTATGAACTCTAGCTCTAAAGACAACAGTTTCTCCATTAGCATGGGCACCTAAATTTTTGATATCAATTCTCTTAATTTCAGATCTGGAAGAAGAGTTGATTAATGGTAATTTACCATAATTGGCTTTTGCTGGATCATTGGCAGCTTCAGCCTCTTTGGCAGCTCTTTCTTTGGCTAATTGAGCTTCTCTTTCTGCTTTCTTTTGAGCTTTTTCCTTTTCCTTTTGTAATTTTTTCAATGCCTTTTTGGATAATGGTTGACCATCTTCACCAAGAATGACTTCTTCAGCTGGAGCGGCTGCAGCTTCGGCTGGGTTGGCTTCTAGCTTGGCTTCAGCGGCAGGAGAGTTTTGAGATTGTTCGGTGGACATTGTTGAGGAATTGATATGATTAATTCTAGAAAGAGATTGCTGGTTGCCAACTCGCTCCGTGCTGAAAATTTTTTTTGAGTCAGAGTGTGCGAGGGAGTGAAATGGCAATTGGATGTTTTAGTACGGGGGTTGCGGGAGGGAGTGCGAAAATGCCCTGCGAAGACTAAGGGGGAGTGATGAACCAACACATTTAACTATACATTTATATGTACTATCTATCTATATTCTACTGTTCCAACTCCTTCTGAGCTTCTTGTTGTTCTTTTAACTTCTTTGTCTCTTGCTGTCTTTGTAAACCTTCTCGTATTTTTCTTTGTCTTCTTTCTTCCTTTGATTCTTTCTTGGTTATTCCAGATGATGATGATTCACTAGAAGAACTCTTAATTAAACATTCAATACTTTTATATAATTGATCTAATTTCTTAAAATTTTCATTAAATCTTTCAAATGATAATTTAGTGACATAGTCTAAGTAACTCTCACTAACAAATGATATCAATTCTTCAGTATCATTTTCATAATAACCAATGGGGATATCTAATTTAATTGAAATTCTAATTGCTACATTAAAATTACTTCCAATTCCGGATTCTCTAAATCCATTATTCATAGCACATGTATATAATTTAGTGGCCTGATCTAAATCTCGACATTTAACATGTAAGATCAATGGTTCAAATTTAAACGATATACTTCTATGATTATTATCTTGAGGAGGGAATTGGTTCTCATGGTATTTAAAATCAACTTTGGTATACCAATTGTTCAAATCAGATGTATCATGAGTTACAAATAACCAACGACCTTCATTTCCTTTTGCTATTATCTTAGTATCATTCTCTTGTTTCTTTCCTTCTAAGAATACTGATACTCTTCCCGAACAGGACGAAGTGGTTACCATGTTAGGATCTGAATTTATTAAGTTAATGATTGGTATACAATGTTCATCAATCGTACCTTTTGGTGATGCATCTAGATTATCTTCACTATTGAGAGTAATCTCGTTAAGGATTGCTTGTTTCTTTTGGTCAAATGGATCTTGCATTTCTATCTGTTGTTTCTCTAATTTACACTGTGTCTATATATATACATATACTATTGAAAGTCAACTAGCAGGGCCATCTCGCTTGGTAACTTTGGGTGTGAAAAATTTATTTTAATGCGAGTAAAAATTTTTGTTCATCTTCTGGGGTAAGATGGAAAATTGTTTTAACAACGGGTAATAATTGTTGTCTTTGATCTTTATGTTCAAAGAATCCCAACAAGACATTCTTTAAATAATCAATATTAAGTTCCGATTGTTTATTTCCACCAGCCTGTTGTTGTTGTTGATTTAATTTTTGTTGTAATGCTAAAGCTTCTTCTGATTCCAGTTTTGATCGTTCTTTCATATTTCTATATTGTTGAGTTAGGAGTTTATAATTCTTAGATAATCTTTCAAATTTCATATTATTCTCTTCATTTAATTTCTTAAGTATATTATTAAGATTTTCATACTCTTGCGACTTCTTAGAAGCTTGTTGTAATGCTGATCTTAATGTATCTATGGTACTATTAAGTTCCCTATCCATCTTATTTGTTTCAAACCCACTAGTCTGTAAGACACTAGCCTTCTTACTCTCTTCGATCTTATTCTCAAGTGATTTTATCTTCGTTTTATAATCATTAATAGAAAGTTTCAACTCATCAATCTCCCTTTGTTTTCTATTCATAGTCATATTATGAAGTCTTTCCAATTCCATTCTTTCTTCATTCAATCGATTGATTTCATTCTTAGTCTCAACTTCTTTATTTCTTAACATCTCTTCAGCATCAACTAATAATCTTCTAATACTTGCACCCTCTCTATTTCTTTCTTGTAATAAATTTCTAGCCTCATTTACTTCATCCTCTAATCCTTCTATACGAAGTGTATATTCTTTTGTCTTCATCATTAATTCTTCATGTTGTTTCTTATATATTAAGAAATCATTTGAAGAATTAGATTTCTCGGCCATTAGCAAGTCAAGCTTTGCTTTTGTTCTATCTAATTCATTAACAACTTGCTGTTTTTCACTTTGTAATTTATTCAATTGAGTATTCAATGATTTCGTATTCTCAACAAGTAATTCCTGTCTAGTCAATAATTCACTCTTTTCTTTAAGTAATCCCATACTATTATTTTGCAATTCATTACTACTAGATTGTAATTTTGCAACCATGACCTGTAATGATTTATTCTCTTTCATCACTTCATCTACTTTTTTCCTGGATTCGGCAATAGTTTTATCTTTTTGACTAATTGATTCTTGTAATGCAGATATCTCAAGTTTTAAGGAGGAATCATTACTCTTGAATTTCGATAATTCAGTTATACGTTTCTCCAAACCTGATTTTTCTTGCAACAAGTTTTCAACTTCTCGTTTCGTTTCTGCTAATTTTGCTTCAGTGGAGTTTAATGTCGATTTAGTAGCTTGGATCTCTTTCCGTAATGAATCTTCCGCCTTCTTGCTAGTGCTATCTTTTGTATCCAATTCGTTTTGTAATTGAGATACTTTATCCTGGAACCCATCCAATTTTTTCGATTTCGTATTGAATTTCTCCTCCCAAGAAGCAATATTCGATTTCAAAGACTCTATAGTATCCAAATACTTTTGTACCTCAGCTTCATCAATCTTTGAAGCAGTTGCTTCTTGCTCTGCTTGTTTTGTTTTAAGATCTTTGATTTCATCTTTGGATACCACTAATTCATTTCCTATATCACGTACCAGATCTCTTAGGTCTTCAATCTCGTCGTTTTTGTCATTGAGCTGTTCTCGTAAGGTTTGTAATTTTTCTGATAATTCGTTGTTTTCTTGTTCTTTTTGAGTTAGTTTGGTTTCAACGTCTAATATTTGGTTTTTGAGGCTGTCTATTTCTTGCGTGAATTGGCCTGAGGTCTCTTCAGTTTTCAGTGTTTCTTCTGCTAATTCCGGAACCTTTTCTTCTGCTGATGTCTGGTCCTTTTCCTCTATCGATGGCTGCGCTTGAGGTTCTTCGACTTCTGGTGCCTGCTCTTCGGTCGTTTGTACCGCCTTCTCGAATTTAGTATTATCTACATCTCCGGCTTCATTTATTGATCTGCTCTTCAATTGTTCAATCTCAGATAACGCAACCTCTAGTTTTTCCTTCGTCTTTGCGATCTCAATTTCAAGAGTATTTATTTCAGCTAAGGATGCGTCTAATTTAGTTGTCTTGTCATTAATTTCAACTTCCCATTTCTCTTTATTTCCAGATACTTCAGTTTCCAACTTCTCTTTCTCTTGTTTAAGAGTCTCGATTTCTTGTTTATTCGATTCTATATCGGTTTTCAATTTTTCATTCTCCTGTTTAAGAGTGTCGACTTCAACTTTACTCGATTCTGTATCTGCCTTCAATTTCTCATTCTCTTCATGTAATTCCTCATTCTCCAGAGCATGTGTACCTATCGATTCCTTCAATTGCATAATCTCCTTCTCCAATTCCTCAATCTTAGCTTTCGCCATATCACCCCCATCTTCCTTCTCGCCCTTTGCCTTCTCATTTTCGTCGTGATGTTTCTTCTCTTCTTCCAATTTCGCGGTTTTGAAAGTCAATACCGAATTCTCTTTTGTCAATTTTCTAATTTCAGAATTTAACAATTTCGTCTTTTCATTCAATCCATTAAGATAATCAACTAATGTTCCAGCTTCAGATATCGAATTAACAGGAGTATTTTCTCGTAATACTTTTTCAAATATTGAAACTAATTCACCTTTATGCTTTTCAGTCTTGTATGCTTCTAATAAGATTGGATATTTTTCTTCATATTTGGCGAATTTCTTTAATTTTGCTTTGATCTGGGGTGGGAGGTTTGTCATTGGGTCAACCACAGCAGGTTGTGATTCCTCGGTAGGTGCAGGTGCAGGGGCAGGGGATGATGGTTTGGATGTTGATTGGTCTTCATCGGTGGGTTGTGTGACTTCATGCATTTCGGGAGTATTGGCAGATAGGATTTTAGATCCTTTCTTGAGTTGTGTTAATGGATCTGGTTTTGCAGGTGGTTGTTGGTTCTGTTGTGGTTGATTTAGAGATTCATTTAAGTCATTTAGACTTTTTGTCATTTCTTCAGAAAAGTTTTTGATTTTAGAAAACATTGCTTCTGTCGAGCTGGTTCTGTCGATGTCTCTGTCTTTAGATTGGATGTATGTGTTGAATGGTTGGTTGTCGGATGGTGGGAAAGTTTATACGGTGTCCCGAAATGCCGACCTAAAAGTTCAGTAGAAAAAAACGTTCATTTGGGCTGTGGGCTCGGACTAAATTTAGAAGTCGGTAATTAGTACGACGATAGAGTCATACGATAGATTAATCCAAAACCAAACAATATTAAGTCATGTCTGCAGTTAAGATAAAGGATATCAAAACGACATTAGGCAAAGTCACCATCTGTCTAGATGAATTAGCATCAACTGTTGAAGAACGACATTCAATATTTCAAATGAAATTAACACCAACCACCAATGATAACTTTGAATTGATAAGCTTATTACAACGAATAGTACAATACTTTAAGTATCTACAAGATGACTTCTCGGGGATAAGCAACACAACCCCAGCTATAGAATCCTTATTGGGACAGTTTGCTATTTGTTCTAGTCAATATAATGAATTATATGAAAGTTTATTGGATGATACTACGATAGATATAAGAGAATATGAATATAGTTTTAAACGACCAGTTACAAGTACAAAATCAGTACGATTCCAAGAGAGTACACATTCATCTACAAACAATAATGAGAATAGGGATGAGTTAATGGGTACACGAGCATTTAAACCCTATACGGATGAACTGGGTGACGAGACAATATCCGACGGCGAATCATTTAACGCTAGTGATAATCGAGAAATGTTTGCTCAACATCAACAAACATTATTAAGACAAGATGAAGATTTGGATGTATTGCATTCCTCGATCAGACGTCAGCATTCTATGGGGGTAGGGATTAATTCAGAATTGGATGATCATTTGATTTTATTGAATGATTTAGAATCTGGGGTAGATGATGCTGGATATAGATTGAATTCTGCTGCTAATAGATTGCATGATTTTAGAAGGAAAGCTAAAGAGAATGGGAGTTTGGTTACTATAGTTGTATTAACTGTTATATTGATCTTATTATTAGTTGTTCTTAATTAAGTTCTCTCTATTCTTTTGACTTATTTATCTATATATAAACCAATATATACCTTTCTTTCTAAAAGTTAAAATCGTCATTTTCTTCTTCTTCATGACTAAAGAACCATATAAACAAAACAATGTCACTATAGACAATCAACCCACCAATCATACTCATAATCATTGATCCTAATTCAATCAATCTTGTATGATAAAATGTTATTGGTAAAGCAATCCCACTAACAATTAAGAATCCAGTTATATATTTACAAAATTCTTGTAATGGAGTACTTGATCCGTTTTCATGATCATTAAAAGTTAAGAAACTATCTCTATTACTTTCAACTGTATCAGCAAATATATTTGGTAATGGTGCTAATAAAAAGATTAATATTACCCATAATGGTTTATAGTTATTAAATAATGCACATGATAATAAAATTAATAAAAACCCACTGGCTAAAAATGCTGAAAGGAAAATAATCTTATTTAAAGGATTCATGCTGTCTGTTTATCTTTATTTAGATTGGTTGTATAAGGGATATGGTGTTGAGTCTTTCTCTCTCTTCCTGGCTGGCTGTCTGTCAAAACGGCGTTGTTTTTGTCTCGTCTGGAATTAAATCTCGCAGTCACCGTAGTAGGCCGATCGCCATCAGAACGGACGTACAAAGAAAAGACACCGAATTTTATTACTACATTTTATACGGGCTGTGCTGGCTCCCTCCGGACGTTCAATAAGTATTGTAACAAAGTTAAGCTATATAACTATATACAAGAAAACGTGACAACATAATAAGTCAACCCAAAAACTTCACTACACAAAAGTAAACTATATACCCTTAAAAACCAAACCAATCCTTACAAAACGTTTCCCTTACTTCCAAAACCATCCTTTACTCTTATCATTTGAAGATTCTTCTTCAACTTTAGCCCATTCACTAGAACCAAATGGTTTCAGTTTAGTGATCTTAGTGGTGGTACAAGTACCATCATCAAAACATTCTTCTCTAACCTCGACTAATCTAGTTTCATTGGTTTCTGAATCAGTATACATATTTGATTTAACACTGCTAGAAACGACAAATCTTGTAGCAGGATCAATGTTTTGGGAAATAAGTTGTTGTTTTCTTTCTTCTTGCCATTTCTTTTGTTGCTCAAGTTTCTTAGCTTGTGCTTCCTTATATTTATTATTCTTCCAATTCAAGAAATCTTCAAATGTATTGAAAAAGGTTCCTTTCTCTTTCAAATCAATTGGTTGACCTTGTTGAACTGAAGCATCCTTCATAGCATTCATAAAATCTTCCTTGGTTAAAATATCATTAGAAAGATGTTCCTTCTTATAATTCAACATTTCAACAGGAACTTCACTATTAGGAAATAAGCATCTCCAATAACCTTTATCATCCCAAATTGATTTCCCATTCTTTTCTAAACAATCATTATAAGTACGAATACCAGGCCCTTTATAGGCATAATAACCAAATGGGGTTTTTCCTTTACTAAATCCTGACATTCCAGGGAATTGACTCCAAAGATCATTCAAAAAAGGATGAGAAGCAACCGTATTCTGAATTGCATCTCTAGTTTCATAAAATGAAGGAAATTTAAATTCATTTGATGATTTCTCGAATGGATCAATTCTTCTAGTGTCTTCAATAGTGTTATCAACATCATGGAAAATTCTATTGGACCAATCTCTAGCACGTTCATTGAATTCTTTACCTGCATCTAATGAAACATCGAATACGGTGTTAGCTAATGTACCAACTCCTGAAACTATTTTGTCTAAACTTTGAGTGACTTTGTCACGATTGTCTTCATCATCCCATGGATATCTATGATGACGATGATGACGGTCATGCTTGTCGTCGTCTTGATCTCTATCTCTTCTGCACATTAGTGAATTGGAATTATTATTGAAATTGAAATATACTGTGGCAAAAAGAAGAAGAAGAATAAGAAGGTTCCAGAAAGGGGGATAAATTAAAAGCGCGAAAAATTAATGACTTTATAATTTTCACTTTTCCATTTGCGAAATTTATTTAAATTATTGCCACCCATTGTGGGATTACGACAGAGTGTCGAATTCAAACTAAGCCTATTGGAAGTTTACACATATAAGGATATACTATGGTCTTCACTAACATTACAGCTAATAACGCCAAATTGTCACAGAATCTACAAAGGAAATCTTTCTTCGAATTCTGTGGCACGTGACTCTGGGACATTCCAGAATTGACGACATTGACAAATGTCTCCCTTTTTGTTCAACTATAAAAGATATCCTATGGTGTTGCAAAAAATGAGTTTTATAAAGTAACCAGATTCTTCGTCAACGCTTAAGGATTGGGCCTTGAATCGATCTAATGAAACTGACATTATTACCAATTCATCGTATGTATAGATGTTCTATTAATACAACACACGGAATTCATAAAATTTTCTAGCTTTTATTGGAATTCTTTGCAAACACCTGTGAGCTTAAAGGATTTCCAAGAACATTGCATTTTCAGAGCCTATGGTATGCCGAGGATGATAATTTTCATACCGGATATCCAAAAGCTCCATTTTATGAAGGTTTTAACAATTTAAAATTGAAAAGAATGCCGGTTTTATATATATTACTACGTTCGCGCTACCAATCATTATAAGTTGCACATTTCAAAATGTATTTACAAATCTGTCAAATGCGTTCCTTGTTTTAAAATAAATCTAGATTGTTCTCAGGAACCTTGTGAGTTCCGTTCTTGATGAAATGGGGAAGTATTTATTATCATACCAGAATTTATGTTGTGAATAAACCATCCCACAAATTATTGCAGCCAAACCTCCCCTCCCCAATCCCAATCCCCCAAACAAAAAAAAAATTATTCACATTCCAAGAAACTAATCTAGACGACTACTTACATCCAAACAGAGCAACATATGAAAATACACTCGCTTCTAAGCTTCACTAGAAGCTATGCCAAGCTTTCATTTATAAAGAGTAAGCCAAAAGTATCTAACCCTGAGGCGGTAGCAACTACTTCGGCAATCACACAAGTACATCCAACAACGCCAGTTCGAGCAAGATTTGCTCCATCACCAACAGGTTTCTTACATCTAGGTTCCTTACGAACAGCATTATACAACTACCTCCTTGCCAAAAATACCAAAGGATCATTCATATTGCGTATTGAAGACACTGACAGAACAAGATTAGTAGAAGGGGCGGAAACTAATATTTATAATACTTTGAAATGGTGTGGATTGAAAATCGATGAAGGACCAATTGAAGGGGGAGAATATGGTCCATACAGACAATCTGAAAGAAAAGAGATATATAAGAAATATGCTGATATGTTATTAGAAAAAGGATTGGCTTATAAATGCTATTGTTCAAAAGAAAGATTGAATCACCTTACTGAATCTGCCAAATTATTAAAACCACCAACAAATGTAACATATGATAGAAAATGTTTACATACCGAAGAAGACGGTCCTTCCTATGTTATTAGATTCAAATCACCAGAAGAGTATGACCCAATAGTTGATCTTCTTCATGGAACAGTCCAATTCCAACCGCAATACAATTATCAGGATCGAAGATATGATGATTTCGTGATTGTGAAAACGGATGGAATGCCGACATATCATTTTGCCAATGTCGTAGACGACCATTTAATGAAGATAACCCATGTCGTAAGGGGTGAAGAATGGTTACCTTCTACTCCTAAACATTACGCCTTATACAAGGCATTTGGCTGGACACCACCTGCATATGTCCATATTCCATTATTGACTTCATTGAAAGATAAGAAATTACTGAAGAGGCTGGGAGATTTGAATATTTTTACATTGAAAGATAAAGGAGTCTTACCTGAGGCTTTGATCAATTTTGTTGCATTGTTCGGTTGGGCACCAGTTCGTGAAACCCCAGGGGAGAGTGTAAGTGAAGTCATGAAGCTTGAAGAAATTGTTGAAAAGTTTTCAATTGATCATTTGACTAAAGGGAATGCTAAAGTAAGTGATTCGAAATTGTATTGTTTCAATAAACATCATTTATTTAATAAATTAAATGACCCTATTGAATTTGAACAACTCGTTGATGAATATTATCCCAAGTTTTCAAAATTGACCAATTGTAATAAAGACTATTTCAAAAAAGCCTTAAAATATGTTACTCCAAATCTCACCACAATGAATGATTTTGAGAACCATTACATGTATCTTTTCCAAGATGTTGATTTGACCGGCGCAATCCCACCAAATGAACATACCCAGGCGATTCTTGAACAAATCTTGAAAGGTGATCTTTCTGACGTCAACTCATGTATAAACAAGATTGTTGCTGATTCAAACAAGCAAATATCGAAAAAGGATGTGTTTTTAAGTTTGAGATATGCCATATCTGGACGTACATCAGGATTATCAATCCCACAATATATGGATCTTTTAGGTTTACAAGAGATTAAGAAACGAATTCAAAATGCTATCATCCACATAGAAAACAAATCGTAAATACAATAATTATATACCTTGTACATATTAATCTATACTTCTTATCTAGACTGCAAGTCCAGCAGCTGCTCTATCAACAAAATCTAAAAATCCAAAATCATCATCATGCTTCTTTTCATTCCCTTCAATCAATGGTCCAGTAAAAATACAATGCACAACCATATCAGGATGATAATATAACCCAGTCAATAACTTGGGAGTAACCAAGAAATATTGGGATTGAGAATTTTGACAAGCGGTATGCACAAGATATCTGTGAGCCATTTTTTCATTCTTGGGGTCCATACCTTGATTAATCTCATCGACAATTCTAAATGGAGCATCAGTTAAACCTTGAAGGGACATGACGAAAAAGATTGTAGACACAGCTCTTTCACCACCTGATTGAGATTGATTGTCCAAGACTTTCAATTCTGATTCTTGTCTGAATTTAACCAAGATTTCTAATTTCCAATCTTTGAATCGGTCCAGTTTGGCTAGCTGGACTTGCCCATCACTCGCAACTTTCGAGAACCTCTTGTTGAAGGCTAAGGATATTCTATTGACTAAGTTGGTTAACTCAGGTTCCCATTTACTTTGTATTGTTTCAATCACGTTATCGATTCTTTCTTTTTCATTTTCGAGCCTTGGAAGGTCATATTCGGCAGCTTCAATATCTCTTAATTTTTGTTTCAAAGTATCAATAGAACTATGATCAGCAGTGGTCATAATGGATATTTCATCTTCCAAATGCTTAATCTTTTCACGAATATTTTCTTCGGTGAAATTACCATTATTGATATATTCACGAGCAATTTCAGTTAAGATTTCACGCATTTCATCAGTGTATGATTCACTCTGTTCTCTGATTTTAGCTACGGTTTCACTGTTCTTCAATCTGTCATATTCGGCTTTATATCTTTCATATTGGGTCCTTAATTCTTGCATCCTAGATTGGGCTTCGCTAACCAAACGCTGAGCAATCTCTTTTCTATTTCTGAAATGCAATTGTTCAAAGGTGATAAGTTTAACAATCAGACCTTGTTTGGCTTGTTCATGGATTACTGTAGTAAGTTCAACAGTGACACGACCAAGTTCACTATAGTATTCGGCAATACGACCTTCATACTTTTTGATTTTGTCACTGTAATCTCTAGTAGCTTGTCTTTCGAGACGTTTCTCTTCTTTTTGAAGACCTTCAATAGCACCTGAAACTTTAGCAATATGTTGTTTCCGTTGCATCAATTTTTCTCCTTCATGTTTAATATCATTGTACTCGGCTTTTAAATCCGATAATTTCGCCATTAACTCACTATGAGCTTCCAAAATCTTTTCAAGCTCGGCCTTTTTGTCTTTGATCTTATCTTCTGTTGATTTGAGTTCTCGTTTAATTGCGGCTTTTGCTTCTTCTGACATCCCTTGAGTACTGAAGTAATTGGCCCTACCAATGACTTCGGTGATATAAAAGGATTTTCTGGATCCATATCTTGACCTTTGAATATTGTACAACGTTTCTCCAGAAATAAATTTAGCAAAGGGAAAAGCATTTCCTGCTTGGGTCAATCTATTTATCTGCTCGGTTGTTAATGGGGCCCTACTAACTGGTACATTATGCAATTTGGAAACATCATAAAGCATCCCCAATACTGCTGTTGGTCCTTGGATAAAATCAGCAAGATATCCATCAAATCCTAATTCTTTAATACGACTGACCGGTAATAAACTTGCTGGTCTATGTGTCGTATCAGTACGTCTTAATGGGACATTCTTCCCGTGATTCTTAGTGAAGGTCTTCAATTTTTCTAAATCACTTTGTGACACACAAGTAATGGAAAATAAAGTCATGTTATCAATGGCTTTTTCAACTGCAGGAGCAAGTCGTGGATCGGTGACTTCACAAGAAAGTATGGGAGCTTCGAAGAAACGACCATTCAAATCTGGTTGTTTACGTAATCTTTTTACAATATCAAACATTTCATCTCTGATTTTGTTTCTGTATCCCAGGGAAGCAAAGATCTCTAATTTATCTTTAGTTTCTAATTTTTGTGATTCGGCTGCAAATTTTTTTCTCAACATATTTATATCATATTCAATAGTCTTTCTAGGACCACTGGCTTCTCTAATTTGATTTTCTAATTCATTTTGTTCTTGACGTTTTTCCTTGGCACGCTTACTTAAATCGGTAATAATATCCTCGTCGACCTCGCCATAGCTTTCTTTACGAGCCTCGTATTTCTCAAGATCGGCTCTTATTTTTAATAATTCTTCTTTCTTTTTCTCGGCTCTGGTCAGTAAAGTGGATATTTCAATGTGAGCCTCTTTAATGGCTTCCAATATCTTTTCCTTATTCTTCTTACATTCTTCTATCTTCTTTTTATATTTGGTAAAAGCGGCATCTTCCTTAGCTAATTTAGAATTGACTCTTGTAAGCTCACTGTCTGCTTTTTCAACTTCTGAATCCAAGCCGTCCCTTCTGCTGGAAAACTCCTTAATAGCAATTTTAGCGTCTCTAGATTTTTGTTTGATATCCTTCAATTCGTGTTCGTGGTCAGCAAGTTGTGCATAAGGAATTAATAATTTATAATTTCCGATTTCTTTGGATTTACTTTCATATTCCTCGTATTTCTTAGCTTCCACTTCAAGTTCAGCTCTTTGTTTGTGTAATTGCTCAAGTCTTGACGAAAGATCTTTAATCTTTCTATCTAATTCCTGACTTGTAGCATCTCTATCTTTCAATTCTTCGTGCATCTCTAACAAATGACCATCACCTAATGTTCTTTCAGTTTCGATTAATAATTTCTCAGGAGATAAACCAGCAAATTCAGCAACTCTTTCTTGAGGTAAAAAATGACAAAGATTATCTAATTGAATATTAAACTTTTTACGAAGTTCTTTGACTGCAGTTTCAGTTGATCTTCTGCCATTAATCAGCCAACTAGACTCTCTGGCAGTAAATTCCCGTCGTATAGTAATTGGAGGTTTATTGTCAAAATTTTCTAACGTGATTTCAACAGTAGCTCTATCTGTACCAGTCTTGATCATGGATTTCATATTCTTACGCTTAATCAAATCAACTTTACCACCCAAACCAATACAAATAGATGCAACTAATGTGGATTTACCACTCCCATTAGGACCAATAATCATATTCAAAGTTGGGGAAAGATTAAACTCAGCCGATGAGTAAGTTGTGAAGTTGGTGACTTTCACTGACCTGATAAAACCAGGCTTGAAGTCAGCTTTGTATATCTTCCTTCTTTTGTTAGATGGCTCCTCTGTCTTCATTTCTTGATGATTAATTCAAAAGAAGAATGATACTTAGATTGATAAGTTTTTTTGCAACGTTTTTTGATTGAGGAAATTTTTGAAGATCAAATTTTGCAAGACGCGTTTTTTTTTTGGCATTGTTCTTATTAGAGAGAAAGAACCCGAGAAAGTGAGAGGGAGAGTGAGAGAGGTAATGAAGGGTGGAGATCGGACAAAGCGCGTATTACTACTATTACCACAGTTCTAGTCTGACTGTAAACACTTGATCAGCTTCTCTCTCTACATCTAGTAAATTATGTTTACGGGTGTCTTTTCTCTTAGTATGGCTCTACTGGGGTGACTGACTTGAGGACTTGGGCTGCACAGAGAAAGACTCTAGAATGCTATTCGAACACATTTAATACCTAAATAATCCAAGTACAGGCTTATCACTCTTCTTAATACTGAGAGCTTAATAATAATGTTTCTCGTAGTTTAGATTTGAGTACCAAGTATTCTACGTAAACTACATTTAGCACCACTAGTGGCAGTGTGGATATAAATCCGGGTAACTTATCAGATCAAAAAAAAGATTTTTTTGTTTACATTTTCCTATTTGACGTTTCCTTAAAGCGTAAAAATCACCAATCAATCATTTGCCTTTTTACTGAAACTAATTAATATTTGAACACGATGGTATGTAGTCATCAAAGGGGAACAGCCGCTCTCCCTGTATTGAGCTATACGATTTACTAACCACCCTCACTTTTAGTCACAAAATACAAAGACTTACAGAGATGCATTTGCTCTTTTTGATAAGAAAGGAACTGGTAAAATCCCAGCTGAACATTTAGGTGATTTATTAAGATCAGTTGGACAAAATCCAACATTAGCTGAAATTGCTGAATTACAAAAACAACTTAAAGGTAATGAATTTGATTTTGATACTTATCAAGATATAATTAATAGACCTGATGGTTTTAAACCTTTAGGTTTACCAGAAGATTATATTAAAGGATTCCAAGTATTTGATAAAGATCAAACTGGTTATATTGGTGTTGGTGAATTAAGATATATTTTAACTTCTATTGGTGAAAAATTGAGTGATTCTGAAGTTGATGAATTATTAAAGGGAGTTAATGTTACTCCAGAAGGAAATGTAGATTATGTTGAATTTGTTAAATCCATTTTAGATCAATAGATATATATACCCTTTATAACAGCAGGATACCAATAGTGAAATATTAATTATACGTTTTAAGAATATAATTGGAATCAAACACAATATAAAACCATATTTACTATGAAAATTCTACAGAAATGATTATGGTTCAAGGACTTGCTCTTTTAAAGCATAGTTCAGAGATATGTGAACTACTCTTTCAATTTCTCTTAAAGCAACTGACAACGTCGAGGGATAGCAAAACAACGTCGTATTAATTAGTGCAGCTAAGGGTGTTGATCTATCCAACTGCGACTCTGGGCAGGCGAATCGGTGGTACTGGAAAAAAAATTAATTCAGCCGAACCTCGTACTACCGATGCATCCCCCATCATCTCTACAAAACGCAATGGCTGACGAAATAGAACTCACAACATATAAAACCCCAGAGATAGACGTCTACAAGAATGAAAGATTTCATATGGTTCCCCGTGCAAGACTAGAAGCAATAGCCACTACGGCTGGGGTGACGGGTATGATGAAAGGTTTCTTTGAAGGACTCAAAACCTCATCAGTTCGATATTTGGTCGAAAATGGTCATCGACTTCCCAAAACTGTTGGAGGATGGTATTTTTATCATAAGAAGAAGAATTATGTCATGCTTGTTGAATCTACAAAAGTTGCTATTAAACAAAGTTTAAAATATTCTGGGGTTATAACTGGATTTTTTGGATTGGAATATTTATTTGATAGGAGTAGGAATAATACGATAGATTTCTTGAATACTACTGTGGCTGCTATGCTTGTGTCTACTTTCTATGTTGGATATAATCAGTTGAGTATAGTGCAGTCTAGGAAAATGATCATGAAGGGGACAGCTTTGGGATTGGTTCTTGGGTTGCTTCAAGATTCTTTGATATATTCAAGAGGGGGGAGAGTTTGGTATTTACAAAGATTAGGTATTCAGCCAGTAAGTACTGAGCCTGTAAGTCAGTTAGAAGCATAGATATGGAGGGACACTTTGTACATAGATAAATTTGCATATTTGCATATTAAATTATAAACATAATTTTTTACTCGTCTTCTTCATCTGAATCATCAAGATCAGGTATTGGATACTTCAAAAGAGCCGCAATACCAGTCAATTGATTCAATTGCACTCCCGACTCATGTAAACTAGAAAATATATACACCTGGGCACCATTCCTCTTGGCTTGTTCAGTTAAGTCAATATAATGTCTTCTGGTTTCAATATCATCACTTCTGAAAAGTTCATCAGAAACCATCAAATATCTTACAGCGTCCATGTTTAAAGCTTTCGAGACTTCTTCAAGACCATACCATGCACGTCCATCATCATTGTTTAATGCTCTTTGGAAACGCAGTAATGCTTCTGATTCTTCAAGGAATTTAGTATCTGCTAATTTCTTTCTTGCTGCAGGATCATCCAACACTTCTTCTAATCCTTGTAAATATCCAGTAGAAGAATGGGCTATTAAGAATTTATTCTTGTGTTCCAATATACTGGCGAATACTTTATTTTCTTTTCCTGAATTCTGTAAATTAAGACATTCTTGTATAAGTCTGTCATATAAGGTTTTAGCAAGGAATCCAGGTGATGCTAGAATCACAGCTTTTAATCTATCCATATCAAAATGTCTTGCCATTGTTTGAATAATCATATTAAAAAATGAATTCATGGCTTTATCAAGATCTTTAGTCCCAAATTCAGTATTCTTACGAGGGATTGACTTTTCAACCTTAGCTTGTAATACAGTCATTGTATCAGTTACATAACAAATATGAGCTACACCTTCTTGAAAAATCACCGCACCTATATCTGCTTTCTTTTCAATTGAACATAAATCATCCAACAAGGACATATCATATTCATCCCAATTATCTTTCAAGATTGTAATCTCCTTATTCAATTCAACTTCAGCAGTATGATAACTATTCAAAGGAACATATTCTTGTTGTTCTAAAGATTTACCATTGACTCTCATAGCTTGATCACTGGCAATATAATCAATATCTTCAACCAATAATTTCAATCTTAATAACACTTTCTCCATTTTGGCTTTCCCCTTTTGTATTTGTGCTGGATTCCCTTTCTTAACATTTCGTTGAGTTAATACTTGAACTGTATCTCCAACTTTTAATAAATTGTACAAATACCATAAATCTTCGGAATCTTCTGGGACTAATGTAATTGCCACATTCTTATCCTTTAGTTTGATCTTATTCTTTACTTGCATTGGGGCAGTATGTGCGTTTGTATGTGTGTAATTGAGTTGTGGTGAATTACTAATTGGTTTCTAGAACAAGGGGATATTTTTTCACTCAAGTCATATT
Source organism: Hemisphaericaspora subhashii (assembly GCF_019202705.1). Classification (NCBI taxonomy): domain Eukaryota; kingdom Fungi; phylum Ascomycota; class Pichiomycetes; order Serinales; family Debaryomycetaceae; genus Hemisphaericaspora; species Hemisphaericaspora subhashii. The sequence continues at coordinate 30,577 of NW_026057300.1, read as the reverse complement.
CCAGGGATTGGATTTTTTTTAGTATAGAGAAGAAAGCTAAAGCCCCGGCAAGGGATACCGAACAACGGCAATGTGAAACTACACGAGCGGTTAATTATAAATATGCCCAAATTCTTATAAATGTATTTATTAAGATGCGCTAGTATTTAACTAATTAATTAATACAACATGTTTACTTAACTTCAGCATTAACAAGTGAAGTATTCTTACATAATTCACCCTTTTCATTAACCAATCTCTTTGGTTCTTGACCTTCTTCAGTATAAGTAACTTCAAAGTTTTCATTAGTTGAGAATTTAGGTTGACAAGCTTCCCAAATCTTCTTCTTTGGATTTAATTGTTTTTCAGGAGTACCATTATAACCTTCAAAGAAAATCTTATCACCTGGTTTAGAACCAGCTGGTGGATTAACAAATTCAACTTTATTTTCATCAGATGCACATAATACCATAGCACAAGATTTAACCCCTCTCATAGTAACTGGTTTCAAATTAGCAACGACAACAACCCATCTTTGTTGCATTTCTTCAAGTGGGAAATATTTAACCAATCCAGAACAAACAATTCTTGGACCTTCTTCATCTCCCATATCAATGGTTGACATATATAATGAATCGGCATTTGGATGCTTTTCGGCCTTTTGAATAAACCCAACTCTGAAATCAATCATGGCTGGAGTTGGTGGAACATTGGCAGCAGCTTGAGTTTGTTTGTTCTTTTCGGCATTGGCCTTAGCCTTGGCTGCTTTCTTTGCCTTCTGAGCTTCGACTCTGGCTTTCTTTTCTTCTTCGGTTAATTCCTTTCTGGCTCCACCTTGAGCAGCCTTGTCTTCAACAGGGGCTTCGGCTTTAGCTTCAGTGGCAGCGGCGGCAGCAGCAGCAGCTGGCTTCTTCTTTTCCTTGATTTCTCTTGGAAGTTCAACATTGTAGTCAACCTTAATTTGTTGAGCTTCAGGAACTTCAACTAAAGTGTTTTGAATTAAATCAACCCATCTAAGAATATGTCTATGTTTGGCAATATCATTAACGGAAGTCCATTTGGCAGCTAAGACTAAAACTTTTTCAAAAACGGTTAAATCGGCTTTAGATGGGACGGCACCAGCAACAAATGTTTTGTTTTTAAGAAATTCATTTAATTGAGCTAAAGTGTCAACTTCATCGAGTCTAGTGGATAAGGTTTCGAATTGAGATGCAAGAGCTTTTTGTTCCTTAGTTAAAGTTGGGAATTTTGATTCATCAACTTGAGAAGCTTCTGATAACAGAACTTTTTGGAATTGAGTAATAAAGTCAGACATTGTAGATGCTTTTTGAAGACTAGATCGATGAGTCAGGCAGTCAAATATGTTGAAGATGAAAAATTTACACTGAAAGGATCGAAAAAAAAATTGGTGTGTCCTAAATAGGAAATTGTGTCACGTGAGTTTCTGGAAATTTCAAAATCCAGTTTGTTTGCATATTCAAGGTAGAACATGTTACTGTTACGTATAATAAGTGTTGAGGAACTTACCATCAAGTGTTCTTGATTTGAAGAAATATTACGCCTTTTCATATTTCATTGTCTTGTTTTATTTTAGTATGATTTTTCTAAAACTTAATAGTTGCTGCCATTTCTCGAAGAAAATCAACAAATAATTGACAAAGATATCAAACAGTCAAATAACATAAAATTCTTTCAAGTTCAGAGGTAGTTTTAACCGACTTTATCTACTAGAAGATGAACAGTAGTTTCTTCTAATATCGAGCCATTAAAGAAGAGGGAACGATAAGACAATTGTTGCCATGGAGAACCGACATCATTGGTGGTAAAAACCTATAAACTCCAATACTCTCTAAAGAAGAGCATATAAATCCCTTAAACATCACAACCTGGGGGGTTAGCTTCCGAAGAAAACTAGGGGTTTAGAGACAGTTGTAACTACAGTTCAGAGAACCACGGACTTGGCAGTGAAGAAAGAAAAAGATCCGGAAAAAAGAATACCGTTGAGAAATTGAAAGCGGGATTTTTTTGCTGAACTTAGACGGGCCCTTTTTTTCTTCTCTTCTGGTTTTGATGATTTAAGTGTCATCACACTACTAAAACGGCAATAACTACTTACTCACTGCGTCTCTCTTATATAAATAAATGAATATTTCAATATGAATGGTCTAGATGCACTCGAGGATAACTCGAAAGATTCTACCAAACCAGTATGTAAATTATTGCGACTATTTTGAAAGTCGTCGAGGCTATGATTTACTAACACCCATATTAGAAAAGGAAAAAGACAAACAGAGCATGCAATCATTGTCATAAAGCCCATATGACTTGTGACGCTGGCCGTCCATGTAAGAGATGTGTTCAAAGAGGATTAGACAAGACTTGTGAAGATGCACCTAGGAAAAGAAAGAAATATCTTGCTGATGTACCCAACTCCTCTTTAGCTCCAACTCGCCTTGAACATACAACTTCGGAAATACACCCAATACCAGTTTCAAATCATAGAACATATCAAGCCACGATGTTCCAACATAGTGCTACTGTGCCTAATTTGATACAGCAACCTCAAGAAATTACACCTTTTCCAACTTCCGGACCTTCCACCACTCAAGGTTTCCCACCAAGGCCACTCCAACATCCGTCACAGCAACCAAGTATATTTGGAAATAGCCTACCTCAGTTCACTCATCAACAGCTGCAGCTGCCACCACAACAGCAACAGCAACAGCAGCATCACCACCAACAGCAACCGTACCAACAACGAACTCAACCCCAACAGCAATTTGACCAGATCCCCGCCCCCGGAAAGCCAAGAAGAACGAACTTCTTGTCGACAGCAGCAGATTTGGAGTATGCAACCCTATCTAATATTTTACAAGATAGTTTTGGCCACCATACTACGTCAAATGAAGGTACCCCTAATTCAAGCAACAATTTTTCCCCGGTAATATCACCCCACAACATGCCAAATCCTGGCGCAAGTTCAAATGGTGGTTCAACAAAAATAGGTTCACCAACTGATTTATCCTTACATAAAATGCTGGGTGACTCTCCAAGTCATAATGGAGTTCCATCACCTTTGAATCCAAATGAACATCATCCTCATACATCCCATCATCATCATCAGAAACTGAATAGACCTTCTAGTAATAGTAATATATATGATGATCTGAGATATCCTAAATGTGACGAATCAATCAATCAATATTTCATAGGTCGGACAGAAGCAGATCATATTGCGATTTTCCCCGATGTCATTACCGCGATTCAAAATATGAAAATTAATGATCCTGCAGTTTATTTTGAAAGAAATTCAAAACTGTCATTATCATTTTCAATAGGAATCATGCCTGAAGATAATCATTATAATAAACTTGCAAAGGAACAAAAAGCCGATGATGTATTATTTAAAGAACCGGAAGAGATTTATGAAAAAGTTAAAAAACCATTTTCATATACTCCAGGATATCATTCATTGATTGCATATTTAAGAAAAAGGTTCCCGAAACATATGTTAGTCAAGATGGCAGAATCTATGGCGGTATATAGACCTTCATTTATTGCATGTACGAATTCCTTAAAAGAAGGTGATTTGATCTTCATGGAGCAATGTTTTCAACGGACGTTGTTAACATATGATACATTCATTAGAATTAGTGGGACTCCAACAATAGTATGGAGAAGAACAGGGGAGATTGCATATGTTGGTAATGAATTTTGCATATTAACAGGATGGACCAAGGAGGAATTGGTAGGAGGAAATCAAAGACGATTTATTGTTGAATTATTGGATGATAAATCAGTATTGGAATATTTCCAAGTATTTTCACGTATTGCATTTGGAGACTTTTTAGGGGCAACTATGACTGAATGTACATTGTTAACTCCGAAGAAGGATATTAAGATACGAACTGGATGTATGTGGACATTAAAGAGAGACGTGTTTGGTATTCCAATGATGATTGTAGGTAATTTCTTACCTATTTTATAGAATTTTGTTTTATTATTTTGAAGTTTTGTATGATTAGTAAACTACGCTTATGTATGTAGCGTATAATGTATTATTGTCCCAAATGGTTATTGTTAACCCGTGGTAACTTTAGCTCTGCTCTACTTGCCCTGGGCTTTTTTGCAATTCTGTAGTCAGCAAAAACTTTAAATTTTCGCAACTGATAAGCAAATCGCAACCACCCCTTAAAATAACCCGAACAACACACACAAAAAATAAAAATAGATCTGGGGACACATTGCCATCTTCAATCTTTCCTTCTAACGACACCACTCACAATTCCTAAGTAATCAAAAGATGCCGACGCTGTCATATCAAACGCCATCAGCATTTCAAGGATTAACAGCTGAATTAATTACTTCAGTAGCAATAATATGTCTTGGTTCCTTACAATTTGGATATCATATGTCAGAATTGAATTCCCCGGAATTGGTGTTATCATGTAAACTATCAGTTCCAGGAAGTACTCCATTTAATGATTCTTGGTTTGGTCGTCATGGGTTTGTCAAATGTATTCCTATGTCACCTACTCAGATCGGATTAGCAACTTCTATTTTCAGTATAGGGGGATTAATTGGTTCGTTTTATGTTGGAACTATAGCTGATAAGATTGGAAGAAAGAAAACTAGTTTATTGCATTGTGTATTATATGTTATTGGTTCGACCATTAATGGATTTAGTAATGGATTAGGTCAATTATTAGTTGGAAGGTTTGTTGTGGGTTTGGCTGCTGGTTCAGCTATTGTCATTACTTCATTGTATATTAATGAAGTTTCTCCTGTGAATTGTAAAGGATTATTAGGGTCCATGAATCAAGTCAGTATTAACTGTGGTATCTTGTTAACCCAATTGCTTGCTTTGAGTTGGTCAAATGATAATCAATGGAGACTTTTATTATTTATGGCCGCAATTTTGGGTGTCATCAATTTCATTGCACTCTTGTTTTATGTTCATGAATCGCCTGTATGGTTAGCCAATCACGGAGCAAACACGGAAGCATTTACAGTATTACATAGAATTAGAGGCGGGAGTTATTCACTTGCAACCGATGAAGTTAATAGTTGGAAACATGTCGCTAGCAGTACCAACAGCAATGTTACCGCTAATCAATCAACCTCTCCAAGTCCCGAGAGTGATTCATTATTAGAGAACAGTACAGCAACGGACCCATTCCAAAGAAGTTCAATTACAGTTAGAGAATACATCACCTCCCCAGAATTCAAGAATTCAAGAACAGTTGCCACAGGAATATTAATATTACAACAATTTGATGGGATTAATTCAATTATATTCTATGGGGTTTCAGTCTTGGTTAATATTTTCCCCAATTATTCAATCATGATCAATTGTCTCATCTCATTAGTGAATGTAGTTGTTACCTTCGCATCGGCTACTATTGTTGATAGAGTAGGTCGGAAACCATTATTATTAACATCCGTGACATTCTTGGGAATCCTGACTACATTAATGGCAATGGGTATAATGACTACAAACTCAGTCTTATCAATCGTTGGTACTTTCACCTACATTACATTCTTTGCAATCGGTCTTGGACCAATTCCATTTTTATTAGTTGGTGAAGTGACTCAACCAGTTGCAAAAGCAAGTGCTCAAAGTTGGGGTACAAGTATGAATTGGTTAGCTACTTTTATTGTAGGCTATTCATTCCCACCATTAATGCATCAATTTGGAGGATCAATCTATTTTGTATTTACATGTATGTGTGTTGTTAGTTTTTGGTTTATAAAGACTCATATTCCAGAAACAAAGGGGAAACAATCTTATGAAGAAGTATGGGGAGTTAGTCACGTGTAATCGGACATTCATTAGGGCAACATCCCTAAACCTGAATTTCCAAATTTTTTTTCTGTTGTGATTTTTTTTTGTATAGTGTGCCTCTCTAACTAACAATTTAAAAGTCTTCCCTTAATAAATTTATATAGTGTCATTTATTACATAGAAAAAAGTCCTGCATATAGTCTAATTTGGGATTTTTTTCATACACAACCAATTTTTGTCACTAACAAAAGAATTAAAAAATCTTTTTCAGAAATTTCTCACTCTTCCTTTGATTAGCTATAGAACAGTAACAATGCCTACTAGATTAACTAAGACCAGAAAGCACAGAGGACACGTTTCTGGTATGTGAACTATAAGATACACAACAAGGGGAATCAACAGGACTTCAGGAACTTATGTATTTTAATTGTGGAAATGGAACAAACAAGAAGGGCATCATTTTGAACAGAGGATACAAAATTTTTCAGTCTACTACTATAATCTTTAACAACTACAAATATGTGAATGAATATGCGACATTATCAGAGTGGAATAAGATCGCAAATGCACATCGAGCAGTATATTTCATCAATATCAACAAGTCAAGATATTTGATAAAATCTGGAAGAGCCCCAGAGTACAATGAACTCCTACGACAGACATCTTCAATCGAAATGAAAGAAACAAAACTAGTTCCTGTAAAGCATTCCCCAAATCATTCAAATGAGCATGTAAATACTAACATCTTTTTTAGCCGGTAAGGGTAGAGTCGGTAAGCACAGAAAATCCCCTGGTGGTAGAGGTATGGCTGGTGGTCAACACCACCACAGAACCAACTTGGATAAATACCATCCAGGTTACTTCGGTAAGGTCGGTATGAGATACTTCCACAAGCAAAACGCTCACTTCTGGAAGCCAGAAATCAACTTGGACAAATTATGGTCTCTTGTTGATGAATCCAAGAAGGATGAATACTTAAAATCCGCTTCTGCCTCCGCTGCTCCAGTTATTGACACTTTAGCTCACGGTTACGGTAAGGTTTTAGGTAAGGGTAGATTACCACAAGTTCCAGTCATTGTCAAGGCTAGATTTGTTTCTAAATTAGCCGAAGAAAAGATCAGAGCTGTTGGTGGTGTTGTTGAATTAGTTGCTTAAATTAATTTTTAAATTCTAATTATTTGTATATTTAAAGAAATAAAAGGATTTCGCTTTTTGAAAAGTAATCATATAATCATCCACCTTCATCATATTTGACAATTACATCATATAAATTTAATACATGACTTTTAACGGGTTTCTAGTTTGAACACTTTCTATTTTGAATTCTCCAGTATGTAATTCTTGTAGTGCAATGGGGTCGACCTATTTACAGATCCAAGAATCAGCTTCTTCAGCGCTGAGACATCAGTGACTCTGTGATACCAATTGCAACTGTCTCTCATTTCTGACATCCAGGTCGAAAATTTGAAATGTCGTTAATTTATAATGTCGTGAAATTAATTTTACAGATGCGACATTCCTTACCAAGAATTTGTTTATAAATTTGACGTTTTAAGATTTTCAATCTTTTTCTTTGTTTACATTTAAATTATTGCAACTTAAAAAGTGGTAGACATTCACCCCTCTGTCTATGAAACTCTCCTTTCCCAAGCCATTCTTTCCTAAACTACCAGTTGTCCAAATAACAAGATCTATTAGACAGCCCTTTGCCAAATTATCGTCAAATATAGCCCATTTCTCGACGTCCACCACCCAAAGAATGAACCCAATTACCGTCACCGACACCACTGAAAACATCTGGCAACCAACTGATGCCATTCCACAACATATCAAATCATTACTCATCCCAGATGGAAATCCCGTAAACTACGTCCTTGCATTCCTCCAAATCGTCCGCTTATTAAAAACCCAAAAAAGAACCGGCTGGATCGATCACGGAGTCCCACCATTCGATACAGAATCGATTGCTGATCATATGTATAGAATGGCGATTATATCCATGTTAGTCCCTCATGTGAACACTGACAAATGTGTCAAGATCGCCGTTGTGCATGATATCGCCGAGGCCTTGGTTGGTGATATTACTCCATATGCTGGTGTAACTAAGGAAGAAAAACATCGCCGTGAATTAGCCACGATTGATTTTTTGAGTGATTTGATCAGGCCGTATAATGGTTTATTTGCTACTGAATTGAAGGAATTATGGTTAGATTATGAAGAAGTGAGAAATGTCGAGGCTAGATACGTCAAGGATGTTGATAAGTTCGAAATGATCCAGACTGCTTGGGAATATGAACAACAATTTGGATTGGTGTATAATTTGGATCAATTTTATACTGCACGTGCAGCTATTAAGACTGCTGAAGTTGGGGAAATGGTTGATGAAGTGCTTGCTAAGAGAGCTGAACTTGTCAAGAAGCTTCAAGGGAGAAGTTAGATAAAGGGGAGAAATTATCGAGATATAAATTTATAGAAAAGCGTAAATTGATAAATAAATATTCAGTAATTCTTACAAGATTAAAACAATACGTATCAAGACCAGTACATAACAATTATTATTGGTTTAAACGACATGGGTATTTTTGCCACCATATTCATAATGTTCTGAAAATTTCGCAGTAAACTTCATAATCCGGTATAAAACGGAACCATTTTTCTGTTCAGGAATTTTTCATCATCTCACTCTGACTAATCAGTACAAGACATCTTCAAGTACCACAACACCATGTCAGCTACTATGACAACTGTCGTCGAGCCCAGCAAAGCTGGAGACAGGACGGAGACACATGCAAAACCAGAAATAGGATTAACTGGTCGTAAGATTGTCTACGACAAAGATGGCAAACCGTATGTAAGAACTGAAAATCTAAAGCAGTACAGCTCCCTGGCATGACAGAAAAAGTAAGAACTCTAATACTAACTGAAATTTTCACGTCTTTAGTTGTCGAACTTGTAATACATTACTTGATTTCCAATTCGCCACTGGAAAAGCACCAATCGCCAATAAAAAAGCTGAAGAACCATCTTCATCTACAACCGCAACAACAACGACCACCACCAACACAACTCAACAACACAAACCTAAAATGGGAGGATACGCCAAAGACGACCCGCCTGATGTTGCCGTCCTCGGAAGATCCACCTGGACATTACTCCATTCCATAGCTGCCACCTATCCCGAAACTCCCTCCAATAAGCAACAACAAGATATGAAGCAATTTATAAATTTATTTTCCGGAATATACCCCTGTTGGTTTTGTGCCGAAGATTTTCAGAAATATATAAAGAAGAATGAACCAAAAGTTGCCAATCAAGATCAATTAGGTAAATGGTTTTGTGAAGCTCATAATGATGTGAATATAAAATTAGGAAAGCCGAAATTTAATTGTGATTTATGGAAGAAGAGATGGAAAGATGGCTGGGATGATGAAGAATAGATATTATATGTGTAGAAAATAGTATTGGCTTGTAAATAGAACTTTGTATATATGCCTTATTTCATAGACTTTTCAATTGGGCCATTGTGAAATTAATTCATTTTCAGGGGTTGCCCCCACGAACCCTCCCCCACGAAAAAAGCATCTCAGCATTGCTGCTTATTCCTTCTCTTCTCTTTTGCAATCAACCATAAGACAATGTTTGCAAGACAACTGATAGTCCTTACAGGATCTCCAATCATCCGTCACTACCAACAAACAAGGCCATTCTCATTACTAGCCTGGTTTAAATCCTGGACCAACGCCGCTCAATCCCAACGTTTAATCTATCCGCCACCCGCATCTCAATTCACAACCAAAAACAGGATAATCGACACCTACATCACCCAATCCCAAGAAATATACCCCTATCTCTCAGTCAAACAACCTCTCCTCCTACATTTCACCTATGCGACTCCTCGTCATAACAAAATCACCCAAAGCTTGTTTGATATCTTGAGTAATAAACATAATTATCCCGATGGAGCTGAAGAAGTGTATTTGGTGAATATTTTGTGTGATACTGAGGGTGGAAGGGAGTTGATGATGGAATATGTGGTGGGGCCGACTTTGCCGTGTATTGTTGCTTTGAAGAATCAGTTGGTGTATGATAAATTTGTGATTCGGGATATTAAGAATTTTAATGAGGATGAGTTGGTGGAATGGTTGCGAAATTTGTGAATGCCGCAGCAGGGGGACTCATAGATAAATTGACACTTATGTCTGAGTTAAGAATCTGAAGAAGAGGGTTGAAAGACGGAATTGAAGTTGGAAGTATTTCAGGATTGAATATAGATCCATATTTGAATGAGACATCTAAATCTATAAAAATCTATAAAGTAGTCTTTGTCCCTTTTACCACCACAGGTATCATCCCACCTGTAGGTATTACAAACTTTCGATGTCCAATCACACTAAGAAAAGATCTAATAGTCCCAGTATGAGAAGTAATACACACAATTTCATCCCCATTATCATTCTCAAACAATTCTTGTAAGACCCGATTGATTCTAATTGTCTGTTCATGTAAACATTCCCTTGTCTCCCTATATTCTTCAAACCATTCATCAACCTCTTGAAACTCCGATGGGAATACCACATTTGGAAACCTATCTCTAATCACCGACCTTTGCGATCTTCGATTACAAGGATGTAATCCAATCGTTTCCCTCACCCCTTCCAAAATCTCCACATCCGTATCTTTCCAAGTTATATTATGAGTCCTAATCGATCTCGTCAATGGAGAAACATAAAACCGCGATGGCCAAGGAGCACCATTCATCAATTGTGTCTTCCAAGCCCGATGATTCTCCCAAGCTTGTTCAATACCCAATTCTGTCAAATCCGCATCTGGACCCCAACTGATCTCATCATCGGAGTTTAACCTACTCCATTTCAGATGCCATTCATGTCTGGAATATTTTCTCATGGCGATATTATGCCAACCTTCACCATGTCTAGCTAGGAAGAATAAAATATATCGTTCATTAGAACCAGCGGTTTTGTTTAAATGATTGAGATGGGAGATGATTTCGGGCCAAGGTTTAAGTATGCCGAAATGATCTTGGGTATAACGAAATGTCATATCATCGGTATCTGGTTCAGTTTGTTTGAAGAACCCCTTGATTGGTTGGAAATCCCATTGATAATGTTCGGGATGGGTTTGTTTAGATTGGGTTAGTAATTCTATGTATTTTACATCGTCATCCAGATGTCCATGGGCATCAAAATGGTCTTGTCTTGTTGGGATTAGTAATGACATTATGGCACTTTGTGTCAAGTGATACAAAATGAGATGATGTGGTTAATAAATTATTACGTAATAATTACAATAGTTTAGATTTCGGTGGTTTTTCCGAGGTTCAGTAAAAATGTAATTTTCGTTATTTCCGAGTGGATTTTTGCAGTTTTGAGTGGAGATTTATTAGTCGACATTTTCTAGAAGATTCAATTACCCTTTAAAAGAGATAAAGGAAATAAAGGTAGTGATTCCCATTCACAACTACCCAATTTGAGAGAAGTTTAAGAAAGGAAGAGAGAAATCTTTGACAAGACCCATCGAAACAAACCATTCCCATACCAACAAACAAATCCAATCAAGACCAACAATCAGAAGAAGAACGGTAAGGAAATAAATTCCGCAATTTTTTTTCTTTTGTCCAATTTTTTCACTCCATTAATCAGTCACCATTTCTCTTTAACTTTAATAGATACCACCATACATCACATTTTGATACATACAGAATGGCACAAGGACATACACATACATCACATATACAACAACCACAACCAACTTCCCCATCCCTACAAAAAGCCACAATGTCTTCTACACACGATCATCATATTACGAACATCAACGAAATTCCATTAGTAACCCCAAGGCCATCAACGACAAACACCCCCACCATTGCCACACTCGCTTCCGCCAGTTCGAACAAACATACAACCTCGCCACAACCACCTCCAAAAGTTTCCCAAGAAGTACGTAATTCTATAGGACTTGCCGATAAACTTCCAACTGTCAATTGTCTTGCTCGAGCACGTATCCCCACCACTCAAGGTCCTGACATTTTCTTACATCTTTATGAAAATGATATTGATAATAAAGAACATTTAGCTATTGTATTCGGAGAAGATATTCGGTCTCGAACCTTATTCAAACAACGCCCCGGTGAATCTCAACAAGATAGGATGACAAGAGGGGCATATATTGGGAAATTATCCCCTGGTAGAACAATAGCTGATCATGACCAGACTTTGAACAAACTGTTGAGATTTGATGAGAAGAATGGGGAATTGATTATTGATGATGAGACATTTATTGATCCTGCGTTGGTGCGTATTCATAGTGAATGTTATACTGGAGAAACTGCCTGGAGTGCCCGATGTGATTGTGGTGAACAATTTGATGAAGCGGGGAGAATAATGGGAAATGATGGACATGGATGTATCGTATATTTAAGACAAGAAGGTAGAGGGATTGGATTGGGTGAGAAATTAAAAGCATATAATCTACAAGATTTAGGTGCTGATACAGTACAAGCTAATTTAATGTTGAGACATCCTGCTGATGCAAGAAATTTTAGTTTGGCAACTGCTATTTTATTAGATTTGGGTTTGAAAGAAATTAAATTGTTGACTAATAATCCTGATAAAATTGTGGCTGTTGAAGGTAAACATCAAGAAATTAAAGTATTGGAAAGAGTTCCAATGGTACCTTTAAGTTGGAATAATTCAGAAAATGGAATTCATTCAAAAGAAATTGAAGGTTATTTAAGTACAAAAATTGAAAGAATGGGTCATTTATTGGAAAAACCAATTAAGATTAATTAAAAAAGCTGTATCTTGTCTTGTATGTACAAAATTCATTAACGTATAAATAATATTTATAAATTTAATATAATTAATAAAAAATAAACATTCCATAGCATCTGCCTGGATGTAGTCGATCTCAGAAGTGCGCCTACCTATTGGGAGGTCGTACTTGAAGCAAGCAAATCTGAGCTAGAATGGGCCAGCCTGTTCAAATGAGTTCTCAAAATCTCTAATTTCATAGAGTCATTCCCTTCCAGAACACTCTACCTCAACAAGAAAGCTTTGTATCGTGATAATATTCCTTGTGAGAGTGAGGGTTCAAACAGTGTATTCTGAACAACGAGAAATGGGCAACAGTGTAAAGGACAACTTTGCTGTCATAGAATTCATCTGGTTACAAACGAAGACTTAGAACAAAAGATAACCATATGGCCAATAAACAGGTTTAATAAATGGAGCAAGGATCAATCAAACATCTACAAACCAACTATAATCTGATCACCTCGAATTATTGCTTGGGTATCAAACGAAACAGTTAATTATACAAATTTAAGCTGAATTTGTTGTAATTGCATCCCAAACCATCGCCTCTTATCTAAAAATATGTTAGTTCCGTTGGCTGTATTTCATACTTCACGATGATGACAACAATTGGGTGCACTCTCTTATCCTTCAGTGCATTGGTCAGGAGAGCGGTGCTTTATTTATAAGTCATTCTTCATGACCGGTATTTCGCAACCAGACTCCGAAGCCCTGAATTCATAAAATTAGGTTATGAATTTATAACTATCCCTACGTCTATTAATATCCTTACAAGAGCTCTGTCAAAGTGGAAGTTTAAGCTGGGACTATTATGCAACATTTGGGAAACTGTTCGAGCCACTTAACGTTTGAATTTGTTGTAGGAATTTGTTGATCTTATTTTTGATGAATAAAATCTTGTGGTCTGTTCGCAAATCTTACTTTCTTCAATTAGAATTTCAGCTAGGGAAGATACAAGCTGCTATTGAAAGGTGCGTCTTGGAGTTGTGATGTCTTGAAATATATCAAGGAATATTTGAATGATATAAAAAGTTTTTGCAACCAGTGGATATAAACACAATCTCAGATCTTAGAGATAGTGAATGTCAAAGTATCACTTGTGATTTGCTTCCACTACTGTTTGATATATCATTTCTGATGTCCATTTGTGACTTCTCCATCTCTAATACTCCCAAAAGATTCGTTGTTTGCTATGGACCCTCTGTCGTCTCAGTTTGCTAGTCTTCCCCTAGCGGTAGACAAGCAAATATGAATATCAGAATATGTGAACTAGAAACACAAAAATGACAGCGACAGAAGTGGTGGCTTTGATATTATAGTATGGAGCATTTTTCAGTATACTTAGGAAACTGTTGAATGTTGATCATTAATGTTGTTAACCAGAAGATGTAATTCGTTCTAGTTAAGTTTTTGCAACCATATTTAATTTTATGATTACATCAGTTGTTTCACTACAAATGAATTCCTAAATACAGAAATATTCATATAGAGGTAAGTTAAGATCAGGAGTATTGGTGGTAATTACCAACAACCAACGCGGTATCATCAATAAGATTGATATTCAAGTAACTATAAACGAAAGTATGACGCTTGAAATATTATTGGCAACCAAATATTTATTTTTTTGCATTCAGATCAGTTGGGTTTTATATCAGAATTTAATCATCATAAAAATCTTAATCATCATTGTGCAGACATCTAATTAATAACACTGGACTGGGAAGACGACCCGATAAGATGAGGTCAGTGCCATGTTATGGTTTTCTTCTAGGAGAATCCAAAATGGTGTCATTTACGATTTGAAATATTTTTATAAATAATTACTTGGTGTTGGGTCAACATGTTTATATGTGACTCTATTTTCTTGGAAATCAAGAATTATTGTAAAGACATCCGGCCATACTTTGATTAAAAAATATGACTTCGGGCAAGATGAAAGCAGAAGCCATTGTCTCTATGTTGTATCAGTTGATTAAAAATATTTCATTCGTTTGTGTTTCTTTATTGTTTGATATTTTTTGGTGGGTTTCTAACAAATTCATTTCAAAAAAGTCATTGTTAATATTTGGGCGGTTTTGATCTTGGGTATTGATATTGTTCAACATATGCAAGTGAACAAACAGCCAATAAAAACTCATCAAGATGACGTAGTCCTCGTTGAAGTATGACTACTCGGCATGACTCAAGAAGATGTCTATTTTTAATTAATTAGAATATAAACTATCTAGAGCCTCATGTGAGTATGTACATTCGTTTATTGGTTAGTTCAAAATATTTTTTTCTTACTTGTTGAGACTGAAACGATTTTACACTGTTAATTAGTTGATTGTGCCAAGAATAAGATGAATGAGCCCTTGCTCTTCTACTAGGTTACCGCAATTAACTTCCGTTCTAAGACATGAATCTACATGAAGATACTGTTCGTGTGAGAAAAGGAAAAAATTGATATCCTTCCCACTTTTTAAATAGGAAATCTGAGAAAAGTTGTACTTGCGATATTTTCACTAGTGGAGGTGGTGGAAGTTTGAGATCCGCCCCACAGACAAAAATAAAATCTGGGGAAGGGACTATCTTTCCGTTTAAAACTTCCCAAGTTTCTATAAATTTCTAAAAATAATGAGGTGAGATCTGACAGACTGTTGATCAGTGAATATACATAGAAAGTGTGACATAGGTAGATGTTTTTTGTTAGTATTTATGGAAAAAGAGTGATGATAGTCCCAATAAAAAGAATGATAATGTTTATATTAGTCATAGGCTTAGAATATTATTTTTTATCAAAGGATTTGCAATTGTACATTGTAAATAATAATTAATAGAAAGAAAGAAAGAGGCAAAGATAAAAAAATAATTATATGATTATATTTATGACCCTTTTTTTAATCATTTTTACACGACTTTCTCAAACTCACAAGAAAAAATCTTTTAATTTTAATTTTTAAATTCTAAAAAATCTCCGTATTTTCATAAAACTTAATTTTCTCCTTCTTTTTAACATTAATTCATACTTTTTTTAACAGTGTTTACTATCTGGTTAAAGAGAACCAAATTGATTGAACAAGACATCACACACACACTATCAGACGGTTACCCTTTGACGATAGATCAATCAATATTTGTACCCAACTAGTTTCAACTCCACAACAACGTCACACTTTTTTTCAAAAAGTTGTATTCCTTACAAATTCCCTCATCAACATAGCAACTCCGAAATATTTCAATTTAAAATCTAAAACTTGTTAAGATGATCCCGGTAAAAAGAGAACGACAAACGTCAGATCCATTATCGTACAATAGCAGTTCGAGTAATAGTAAGGCAAATTCAACCCAACCAGGAGTAACCCCAAACCCGGTAAATATGGCAACTAGCAATTCCCAAGCTAATGTCAGACAGAAATCCACTTCAGAAGCCAAAAGAAGACGAGTTACTAGAGCATGTGATAACTGTCGTCAGAAGAAAGTCAAATGTGATGGAAAACAACCTTGTATTCATTGCACGGTATATTCTTATAAATGTAGTTATGATCAACCAAATGTAAGAAATAAAAGACATTCAGGCATTCCAATACCAGCACAACCAAATCTAGCAGTATTACAAGCAGCAGCTGCTGCTTCTGCCGCTGCTTCCTCCACATCATCAGCTATGGCGCCAACATCATCAAATACTGATTTATTCCCCAATACAAATTTGATTGTTTGTCAACAAATTTTCAATGTATTACTTCCAAAATTAAAATTAAATTGTTTTGATCAAAATATTCAATTTGATTTAGATAGATTTCAAAAAGTTGTTACTTATATTGAAACAAAATCACCTTCATTAGTACGTCATTTAACAGAAATTGGTGAATTAATGCATGATACTGATACAACAGTTCCATCTCCAACTCATTCAGCTTCCACTATTGAAAGACAATCTTCTGTTAGTTCAAATGATGGACTTTCTGAATTATATTTACCTAGTAAAGAAACTGCATTACAATTGATTTTTACATGTTGGAATAAAGCATGTGTCTTGTTTAGATTTTATCATCGTCCTTCATTATTACAAGAAGTTGATTTATTATATTCCTTAGATCCACTTAATTATGGTGATAGACAACAAAAATTCTTACCATTTTTTTATTCAATTTTAGCTTGTGGTTCATTATTTTCAAAATCAAGTTTTACTGATCCGGGTGTAAATGAACATTTAGAAGATGATGGATTTAAATATTTTTTAGAAGCAAGAAAATTGATTGATATTAGTAATGTTGGGGATATTAATTCAATTCAAACTATTGTTATGATGATTATGTATTTACAATGTTCAGCAAGATTATCAACTTGTTATTCATATATTGGTATTGCATTAAGAAGTGCATTAAAGGAAGGATTACATAGAAATTTATCAATTTTTCAAAATTCAAAAAGAAAACTTGATCCAATTGAAATTGATACTAGAAAAAGATTATTTTATACCATTTATAAAATGGATATTTATATAAATTCATTATTAGGATTACCTAGATCAATAGATGAAGATGAATTTGATCAAGAATTCCCAGAAGAATTGGATGATGAATATGTTACTAGAACCGGTTGTTTATATGAAAAACAAGAAGGAAGACTTTCATCTTCAGGTTGTGCCAATCATCATACTAAATTAATGTTAATTTTATCTCATATTGTTAAAAAGTTATATCCAATCAAAGTGAAATCAAGTAGTGGAGAAGAATTCGCATCAAGTTCAGCAACTTATTCTCCTGATAAGATTCATAATAAAATAACTGAATTAGAATTAGAATTAAAAACTTGGTTAGATAATTTACCTATGGAATTAAAACCAACTGATCCAAATTTAGCAAGTCTGAATGAACATATTCCGGAACGATTTAAATTAGCGAATTATTATTTACATTTAGCATTTTTGAATTGTCAAATCATGTTATATCGTCCCTGCATTCATTTCATTAGTGATAATGGAAGTTCTGCAACTAGTGCCAGTGATCCAAGATCATTAATCCGGGGTCGGAATTGTATTAAAGTTGCGAGAATGGTTGTTAAATTGGCTAACAAGATGATTGATCAGAATTTATTGGTTGGAACATATTGGTTTTCAATGTATACTATTTTCTTCAGTGTTGCATGTTTAGTGTATTATTATCATTTTGCTAATTATGGACAGAATAAAGATAGTATGGGAGTTAATTATGCTGGGATTTTATTTGATGATGATTTAAATATAGATATGATCAAAAAAGATATTGAAATTGGGAAAAAGGTTTTAGATTGTTTGAAGAATTCAAGTAGAAGTTCTTTAAGAATTTATAATATTTTGAATACTTTATTTGAACAATTAAATAGAAGAACTGCTGATACTTCAAGATTTCAAATTCAACAAAAACAAATCCAACCCCATCCACCACTTGCTTCATCCGCTGTAGCAACGGCAGCAGCATCAGCAGCAGCAGCAACCAATTTCGAAAATGAAAATGTGAAAACCTTATTCAACAACTTCAACACCATAAACAACTTCGGAAATGGCACTACCGCCACCGCCACCACCACTGTCGCCCCTGGTGTTCCTACCGTTCCCAACGCCCCTACTGCCACCGATATGGTCTCATCAACAACCTCAAGTGATAAAACCCATCAACCATATTCAGCCTACCCGAAAAAACCAACCATTGCCCAATTATTCAACGACACAAATATCGCCCAATTCCAATCATCGGCCGAAATAACCCAAGACCCAACTCAACAACATGAAACCCCACCAATGGAACCCACTCCCATGGATTTCTCACAGGATTATATTCCTGGGGTGTTTGATAAATTGGATGCGCAGATTTTTGGTAAGATATTGCCTCCGTATATGTTGGAAAAAAATGTTCCCGCTCCATATTCCAATAATGGTGATGTGAATTCGGTGGGGATGAATCCTGCGACGTATAACCTGAGTGGTGGAAGATTGATGGCGCCGAGGTCGCCGTTGAGTAATATCGTGAGTGGGACTGTTAATTTGGATGATTTTGATTTTTATAGTTTTGGTGGTGATGGACAAGCTGGTGCTGGAAATGGAAGTGGTAGTGGGAATGGGAATTCGGTGGATTTGGAATATTTGGATCCGTTTAATTCTCGGAATGATCAAAATTAACGAAGGAGTTTGTGTTTGTGTGTACTATTTTAGAAGAGTGAGCGAGTGAGACAGAGAGAGAGAGGGAGTATATCAGAGAGAGAAGTTTTAGTGTTTTTAGTAGATGTTGTGTAGAAGAATGTTATTTATTATTTATTTGTACATTTACTGTAGAGATTGTAGATGCCTAGACTATCAATACCTGTACGATTGGTAGCGGGTCCATGGAATTGTTAATATATTTCGTAGCAAGGTGATATACTTCAGAGATTCTGTAAATGATATGATCCATTGTTTTAAGGTTGGTAAGCAATATCTTTCTGTTAAATAATCAACATATTACCTTTTGCTTATCATCGATTTCCTATGAAGTCAATCATGACTTGATTCATTGACACTATGCAGAATTATGTTCAAGAAGTTCGAACTGCCAGCTAATTAATTTTTGAAATTTCAATTTCAAATATAATCCATTAGCTATTAACCAAAGTTAAGGCTTTAGAAGAGGTGCAACCCCGCTACACTTCAAAGTACATCCCTAGAGCTCGCCGTTTCCATTATCACAGGATTCCACAAATTTGCAACAACTAAGTTTGTTTATGACTCGTTGGTAGCGCCTGGTGATCAACCTCATCACTTGAAAAAAAATAATTACTCTATGAAAAATAGTCCCTTCCCATCAGCACCCTTCATCAATTCAAAATCATATCCATTCAGCATGTCAGATAGAAGAAGAATACTCGGTCCATCAAACGTAATAGTCCCAAATATACCACCCCTCCCAACAACCGTCTCCCCCGCATCACCATCCAAAAAACCATCCTCCGCAATCCCACCTTTCTTTCTCAAACATGGCCTCATCAAAAACGCCAACGGGTCCGCCTATCTCGAATGCAACAACACAATAATCCAAGTGTCAATCTTCGGCCCCCGTCCAATCCGAGGCTCATTCATCGATCGTGCCAGTATATCCGTCGAAACCAAATTCCAACCCCATATCCTCCCCCAACCCCAGGGAGAATTATTTAATATCCTGCCAAATCAGGTGAAATGGACAGGGATGACACATATAGAACAACGAATTAGTAATTATATCGAGACATGTGTTTTGAGTTGTTTGATATTGGAGAAATATCCCAAATCGGCAATTGATGTTAATATAAGTGTGATTTCTATTGATGAGGAGGATGTTTTGAAGAGAGGGGGAAATCAAGGGTTGCTTTGGTTGATTGGGTGGATTAGTTGTTGTGTTTCGCTTGCGTTTGTGGATTCTGGGATTGAGATGAAGGATTTGATTACTTCTGGACAAGTGAAGTTATGTGGTGGTAATAAGGTTGTAATTGGTGGGAATGGGGAAGAAGAAGAGGAGGAAGAAGATGGGGAAGGGATTGATGCTTTGGTTAGTTTCATGAATTTAAAGAATGATGAAATTGTTGGTGTATGGCTTGAGAGTAATGATCAAAAAGATATTTCGGTTGATCAAACTAATAAAGCTATCGAAGAATGTAAGAATATGTCAAGAACTATACGAGCAAATTTGAATTCGTATTTATTAAATTCATTCTAAATAATCTGTAATTAATCAAAATATATGTATGTAATTTTATAATTGTTCTAATGTGATTCTATTTACAAGAACACCTTTGTTTTCTAAATATCCTTCTTTTCAATCATATCATCATTATTATTGTGAGATAATTCTTCCAATACTTGTTTAATGTTTATGATCTTATAAGCAACATCTCTAATTGTCAAATCATCATGATTTAAAAATGCTTTAGAACTAATCTTAACTTCACAAATATTGGAAATCAAATCACTCAATAAATTATATGTCTTAACTATATCATCATCTTTAAGCAGATGAATAAGTGGAGTATTAACATCTTCAACTTCTAATAATTTATCAAATATTTCTTCCTTTAAAGTTTGACTAAATGAATCAACTTCAGATTTATCTAATGGGGCTTGAATCTTTGGCCATTTGATTTCAAAAGGTTCAGAAACATAAGTAACATCATGTTTACCTGCTAAATGATATCTAAATTCATAAACACCATCTTCCCAGAATAATCTCTTCTTGTCAAATGTAAAACTACCCTTTGGTTCATTACAATGGGTCCATCTACCTGAAGATGAAATTAGAGTCTTATTTCTGGAATAAGAAGTATGAACGACTTTATACAAACCAATCCAATCTCCAGTTGAATGAACAGCTCTTGGTGCATGCCAAGTAACGGTGATTGGAGCACCAACATAAGTATACTTCGGCAAATAAGCTTTGGACTTATCAGTTTGTAAACCCTTAATGGTCAATTTATAATCAGAATTAGCAAATGTTAAATTCTGAGATAATTCAATCAATTTCTGTTGAGATAATTTAGTGGTAGAATTCTTTAAGTCTCTAATGAAATTATCTAATGAATCAGCAAGTGAAGTACCACTTTTAGATCTTTTTCTTGATATACCATCAGCTTCACCATTAGTGGTATCATTACTTAATCTTCTTTGAAGAGATTCTGGAATCAAGTGTTTCTTAAAAGTCTTGACGACACCTGAATCTTTCAATACTTCCAGTTCACCATATACTTTAATCATATGAACTTTTTCAATGAAATTAATTCTGATAAAGTTATTAGCCACCCAAATAATACAACAAACCATATTTTCTACCGTTGGACTAAGGATAAATAATCCCATAACACCACATACACCGAAAATTTGTTCTGGATTATTCAAATAACGATAAACACCAGCTTTAGTTAAACGTGGGGAAATACTTTGAGATTTTGGAATGAAGAAATCTCCATAAAACCAACCGAAATAACCAATCAGATCAATAATGGAAGCGTTAATCCAAGTTTGAGTAAGCATTAAGGTGATACCTAACAAAATTCTTAAATAAAACCAATCATTGAATAATAATTTATGTTGAACTGGATCCAAATAATAAACCAAGTTTAATCCGAATAATGAAGAATAAGTCACATTAATTAATGAATTATACATGATTGCCCAATTATTTAATGATTTTTCAACTGGAATATCATTTGCAAGACACCATTTTGTGAAATGTTTGGAATGACTTTGTAAAACTAATAAAATATTAATTGAGAAAGATTCAAATAATTTCATGGCAATAGTCAATACAAACAAATTGGTTACTGATTTAGATAAGACTGGGATTATGACACCATAAGTACCAACTAAGATCAAATTGACAACATCGCTTGCTCTTAACCAATTGAAATTATATAATCCAACCAATGGTTTTAAATTATCGAAATTCTTTAAATCTTTCAATTTTAAGATTTTAATCAAGTTAATTTCATTCTTGGAAGGACCATAAATCTTATCAATATGAGGGTTTTCGATATAATATAAAAACACCATTTGTAAGAAATGTCCAAAAATAGCAATTGCTAAAACTGTATAAGATTTTGCAATTAATGCAAATCCATAGTATCCAATATAACCGACTGAATACATTGGATGAGGAACCATTTCAAAAACACCATCAAAGATCAATTCTTCATTATTGATTTGACGGAAGAAGAAATCACCCCAATACCAAGCATAATCTTTAATTGTATTATGAGCATTTACCTTAACCCATAAATTGAATAAAATCAATCCGAACCCACCTATAATTCTTGAATAAATCACCCAATTTGGTTGATTATGAATAAATTGGAAATTGTCATCAATTGCACAAGTAATTACAACACACACAAAAGTGACAAAATCTGACATTAAGATTAAATCAACAAATTTTCTAAAGATTAACCAAGTATTAAATTCAACAGGTAAAGAATTAATCTTATAATCCTTACCTCTTTGAGATTGAACTTCACTTTGAACAAATTTAGCTAAGAATTGATCATTTGATTTATCGAATAAATTCAAATCTTTAGCCCAACCAACTAAACGATTGGAATTTGATTGATTACGTAATAACCAACCAATTCCAAAATTATAAGATAATCTCCAAAGTATATAAAACGAAATAAATATTTTAATTCTAAATTGATTATTAGGAATTAAAAATACCAATAAATTAGAAAACAAACATGTTAAGATTATAATTTCAAAATTTGATTTACGAATAGTTGGATCAAATAGTGTTTTAACCATATCATGAGTTTCAGGAACTATAAAAGTTTCTCCTGAGAACGTAATACCTTTAGGACCATTGGCCTTGGATTGAGTAGGGATATCCTTCTTGGAACTCATAGTATTAACTTGTGTTGAGATCATAAGGAAATCAAATGGAAATCTTGAAAAAAAAAAAGTAAATGCGGAGGGATATAATTCTTTAAGGGGATTTCTGGCAACAAAAAAAAACTATCTCTCTTTGTTGGTTGTAAAAAACTTGATAAAATAAATTAGTAATTAATAATCAAAGAGCAGCAGCAGCAGCAGTCAACAGTATAGTAATTAGTATCAGCAGTGTTGAGACAGTATTTCAGTAGCAGCAAATTTGGAATAGCAGGAGTACAGGGAATTGTATTGGAAAGTTGAATTCTTTTCTTTAAAATTTAAATTAATGATACAGTTCTGGGGTTAGAAAAACTCACGTTATTTTCTTCTTTAGTTACACCTTTGATTTGCTGTGATTTTTCCTAATTGAAAATGATCAGAAACAAAAAGGGTTTGTTGAAAACTTATGTTAATTGAAAGAAAGAAGGGACGAAGAAGAAGAAGAAGAAGAAAGAAGAAAGTGAAAAAAAAATGAAATCAATCGAATGTTGATGACAAGAAAATTGTCTTGGAAACTTCCAAATAGACAAATAACAGACAAAGAACAAACAGACAGACAGACTACTTAAAGGGAGCATGTGACTATTTTCTTGGTTTAGTCTCAACATTTTTTTTAGTTTGTTGGTTCGTTAATGCTCACGCGCTCCTTTCCCAAAAAAAATGATTCACAATCTAAAATCTGCATGTGAAAAAACATTTTAGAATCAATATTTAAGGGCTTATCAGATTTGGCTGCAAATTACACAAAGGTACAAAAAAGGTGATTTTATCCGATATTCTTTTAAAGTGGATTTATATACAAGATTTGGAAATACATAAACATGTCTCCTATCATAGCTAGCGGAATTAAAACTTTCAAAACAAACGGATAATTGTCTATATCGTTTTCTTTAGAGAATTTAGAGAAATGGTTGCGAAAAGTTAGTAATAAAATGACATTCTCATGCAAGGTTCTCGGCTGCTTTAGGATTATCATAAAAATAAGTCATGTGAGTGTCACCCAATACTTGATCAATGGGATCCTGTGTAGTTAGATATTATTTAGAGTTTATTCTGTTATCGATATTATAAATGTGCATTGATTAAATAAAAGAAAAATGAGTTTTCGTTATTGTATGAAATAAAATAAGTTGACTGGCCCGCAATATATTATGTACTTCATTTCACCCTCTAACTGGATTGTAATGTTATCATAATAACGTCAGCTCCAATCGCTGTCCCAGGCTACTGCCACTTTTTCGTGCTTTCTTGAATTAATTGTTGGAACTTTTAGTTAGTGTCCCAGGGAACATACTCACCTTTCTCAGATTTCATAAAACTACTAGTATTACAATCCAAAAGGATTGCATGAAATTAGATCCTTTTAGGGAATTCTTTTGGTTGTATTAGAAGTAAATGCTACGTCCTTTTTATAGAAGTAAAACAATTTACGTAAACTATATACTCTAGACTTGAACTCGGGGCAAATTGACCCATATTTATATCTGTTCAGTTAAGCGCCGTACAGTACTTTTATTGGATAAACCAGAAGCATAACAACAGCATTACTAATCATGATAATTTAGCATAGTGATTAAGTATACTTAGGAATCACATGGTCGTAACAACTAGAATATAAGCCAAGTTTCTAATTTCACATTTTGTCGAGCAGAATAATACGATACTCCCTAAGTTAAAAACAAATCAAACTAATATATATTCTGATCAAGTAAATGCCCATTTCTTCGAAACAAATCAAGCTTAGGACAAGTCAAATTCGAAATCTCTGGTCCCAAATATATACGAATGATAGGATTGAGCCCAATCAATTTTTCAATATAACTTGCAAACTTATCAGCTGAATAAGGATTGTGACCTAATTCAAGATATCTTAATCCTTTGCATTTGCTGTAATCAAATTCTCGAGAAATTGAACCACTTCGAATGGAAATATATTTCACCGATTCTGGAAGGACAAACTTATCTTTCTGATAAGTAAACAGAAGCTTCACCAGGATCCTCTCTAAATTAGCCAAGTGTTCTAATGAACCCGAACCACTCAGTGCAATTACTCGAAGTTTCCTCAAACTCGGCGGCAACATGTCAAATCGCACCAATGAAGAAATTAGTTCCAACTCTTCCAAGAACAATAGATCATTTAGTGCAAACTTAGGTACATGTCGTAAGCATATTTGTCTTATTTCTTTTGGAAAAGCAGATTGATGTTCACAAGGGCCATATAAACGAACGCAACACAAGTCTTGTGGAAGCTTAGAGAAGAAATTCGCATTGGTTAACGTAAATTCATGACAACGGCCAGTTGATAACTCTTTCAAATTCTTTGGGAATAGGAACGAGTCACCAAATCCATGGAAATCGCTATGGTCCAATTTCAATATCTCACAACAATCAGGCAAACTGATGGTCTCCAGGGAAATCAGAATATGAAACAAGTCGTTGTCGGATAAATTAACTGAGAGTATCGATAAATGCGAACCTTGGAACTTAGTGATCTGGTTATCCAGCAAGTCAAGCTCTTTCAAACTCATAGGAAGACTGTCAATCAACCCTTCTAACGATTTGAATTGATTCTCTCTCAAATACAAGCGTCGTAGACTTGTTAAGCGTTTGAAATTATGATTCTTAAATTTCAGTATCTTGCATGAGGATAGATCCAACGTAATCAATGTTTCTGGAAATATCCAAGAAGTAACCAGCAGTAGCGTCGTTTCAGATAAATCCAAAACCGTCAAGCTCGGATAATCAATAAGGCCAAAATACCTCCACTTCTTAAGATCATCCACGTCATATTCACCGCTTATGTCAAATCTTTTAATTCTTTCTTTAGGAAAGCTAGATATGCTGACAATTCCGGCCTGCGAATAATCGTCACAAAATAATGTATGATTCTCCCAAGTATCGGCCAGGTTCTCCTTAGTTGTTTGCGCCCACAACGGCATGTCAAACCATGTTCCGCAAAATGATTGGAAATAGAAACTGTATAAATTGTGATACTTTTCAATTCCTTCCAAGGTTTTTAATTTAGGCGCACCTAATTTTAAAATTTCAATGGAATTCGGTAATTCTAAGTCTGAAAGCGACATGACCTGCACCGGCATAATTTGTAAATAACGAAGTTTTGTTAGGGTCAGGAGATTAACGTTAATAATTTGACCATCGCCTCTAAACTCATTAATGATTAATTGGATCAAATTAGGAGGGTATCTTATATCCAAGATACCACTATCCAGACCTAGTGATCTCTTCAATGATAAATATTTTACATTCATTGGGATAGATGCTATATCATTAAATTCCATCTCAACCCGATCAAATATAAGATGTGTAATTGAAAACCCAACAAAAGTACCCTCAAAATCCCGTATCTGACAGTTGTCCAATTGAAGATAATCCAAATGATGTGGATAGGTTTGTAAATTCAAAGAGCTTGCTTCTGCAAAGAGATAACCGTAGTTTATGTTTGGAATTCCTTGGCCAATCACGGACTGGCAATCCTGTAATTCTCCTTCGTAATCGCCCCTAAAAATCAATTCGGTAAACAAATATATCTTACGTATTCTGGGAACCATTTCAGAACATCGGCAAAGCCTGAGAACATCTCTAGGTCTTATAAATATTACATTCAGTGGAGAAAAACTAGGATGTTCTCTACCGAAATCAATGAAGTCATCCACATTCAAAAAGTATACCGATGGAGCACTGCCACGCCTTTCAAGAAATATTGTATCGCCAGGATAATTTAAACTACCGTAGATATTTTTGGAATTATACGTTGTTGGAAATACATCTGTTTCCCCAAGGAGTGGTTTGGGCTTCTCTAAGTCACTCCATCTTTCACCTACATCGTGGAAATCAACAATCGTGATATTTGAATAGTAAGAATTGAATGCATACTGGCTAATTTGATCTATGTTAATGTATTCCTGTAGATACGGGAGAGGAACGGCATCAAATATAAGTTGGATAATCTCAGGTGGCAATTGTAGAATCCAAAGCATTTGAATTGGTTTTGAAGTTTATTCAGGGGGGATTGTTTTTTTCAGTTGTACATTACAGTGTCCTCGTGTTTGTTTTAAGTTGGCATCAAACCATCTTTTTTACTTTAACATTATGTAATGAAAAGTATAGCTTGTTCTCCTGTGGAATGTAGAGGAAATTACCTTTCTATCAGTTAGTTTAGAGAATGAGCTCCTGTTATTGAACCAATATTATTGTCACGTAGTTTACACTGTTCACTCTTGTCCAATGACTGCCATCTCCTCGTCTTGTATAGGGACCTGTCCAAGAGAGATACGGTGGAAGATACAAACCCTGAATAGTGGAAGGTCCATTGCTTGTTATTTTGTTTAACATTGGCCAAAGGCAGGTGCAAATAGGGATTTCTATTATGCCCCAAGCTAGTAAGATAAGATCATACAAATATATTGCAAAAAAACAAGAAAACTATACAATAAGATGAGGCTGCTAACCACAAAACTCAATCAACCCGCCCAAGGTTCGAAATTCGTCTAGTAATTCGTAACATGAACCAGTAATTTCTCTCCCTAAATAAATACGAATGTAGGGATTAATCTTAAGCAAGGATACAAAGTGGAAGAGCAACTCAACAGACAAAGACTCATAATCGCCCAATTCTAGGTACAGTAGATCTCCGCATTTGCTATAATCTAATCTCTCGGCAATAGCGCCATTTGGGATCGAAATATATCTAACTGGCTCTGGAACGATGATTGTTTCTTCCAGATCCCAACATTCAGCCTCCAACATAATTCTCTCCAAATTTACTAAGCGATCTAATGACCCTGTGACAGTGTCCACTTCCATACGAATCTTCCTCAAACTTACTGGGAACAAGTCGATTGATATCTCTACATCTCCTTGGAGATGCAATTCTTCCAAAAATGTAAGTTTATCTAATACCAAATTAGATGGTGCATTTTTTATAGCTAATTGCCGCAAACCAGTTGGAAAATCGAAGGAACTTTCGGAACTTTCTCCATAAAAGTCTAAATGAAGTGAATGCATTCCCTGTGGAAGTTTAACGAAAAGAGATGCATTGTTGAACATGCTTTCCTCGTCTGAAACATCTTCGGAGAACAGGCCGTCAAATATGCCGTATCGAGCTTTGAGTGATAATTCCTTCAAATTTTTTGGGAACAGAAAGGTTTCATCAAACGCTCTTATTGGTGTTGATTCCAATTTCAATATCTCACAAGAATCTGGTAGGCTGAGGTTCTCTTCTGTAACTATAGTATGCAATGGGTTGTCTGATAAATCAAGAGAGAGTAGTGATAAATGAGAACCTTGAAATTTGTTAATTTTGTTATACAGCAAGTCAAGTTCTTTCAAACTCAAAGGAAGGGATTCGGTAACACCGTTTAGACTCTCAAGATTATTTTCCAGCATGTGCAACCTCCTCAAACCAGCTAATGAACTGAAATTATGATTAGTGAATTTCAGAATGTTGCATCTTGATAAATTCAACATAATCAATGTTTCTGGAAATACCCATGAATTAACGTTCGGAATTTGAGTGCCCGCTAAATCCAACACAGTTAAATTAGGGTAATCGAAAAAGGATAAATGTGATAAGTCATCTCTAATACTAATATCCCACTCCGTCAAAATTTGAACGCTGGTAATCTGTTCTTTCGGGAATTGTGATGAACAAACAAGTTCCGCGCACGAATAACCATCACACAAGACCGTATGGTTAGCCCACCCTGCATTTGGAGGGAATTTGCTGGGGGGCATCCACAATGGATGGTTTGTATTCATCAAGTAACTGGTTTGAAAATAAATGCTGCGTAGATTCGTATACATTTCGATTCCTTCCAAACTTTCTAACTCAGGTGCTCCTAGCTTTAGTATCTCAATTGAATTCGGCAACTTCAAATCTTCTAAATCCGCGCAGTGCAATTCATGCATTTGGACATATCGAAGTTTAGTTAAAGCCAGCAAATCGACTTCGCAAACAATTGTGTCTTCTCTAAACTTGGCGATTACCAATTGGATCAAATTAGGAGGAGATTTTACAACTAAAACGTCCTCTTCTTCATCTAGACGCAATGAATTTGTTAACGTCAAATACTTTACGCTAGTAGGGAGAAATTCCATATCCTCAGGTGTTATCCGAACATCACTAAGTCCAAGATGTGTTACCGAAACATTAGCAAAAGCAAATTTAAATTGGCCCATCTGACATTGTATTACTTCAAGATAATCCAAACAAGTCGGAAACAATTGCAAATCTAAAGTAGCACTATCGACAACCATACAACTGTGGCTTACGTTCGGAATTTCTTCGTCCTCTATCATATTCCGGCAGTCCTGTATCTCCTGTATCATCTCTGAATGATCGTCACTGAAATAGACTTCCGGATATATATGGATCCGCTCTATCTTAGAAACCTTGTCGTTATTCTCTAAGTAGAAATGTGCGAAATCTCTTGGTCTTGAGAACTCTAAACATTTTGGAGAAAACCAATCATTTTCTTCACTAAAATCGAGAAATTCTTCCAAGTTCATGAAGTATACCACGGGTGCTTTCCATTGTGACGGCGGACGATAAAAATCGGAAGAAGTAGGATAAGTTAGACTACCATAGACCTGCTTGGAACTATATGTTCTCGGAAACACATCTGTCTCCCCAAGAAGCTCTGGGGATTTGGTTAATTCGCACCATCCATTGCGTACTTGACGGAAGTCACAAATCAGGATATTGGCGTAATATGAATTGAACGCATAATTTCCAATTTGATCAATGTGGAGGTACTCACGTAAATATGGGAGAGGGATACCATCAAATATAAGCTGAATAATTTCAGGTGGAAATTGTAAGATCCAAATCATTTGAATTGGGTTTGAATTCCATTCAGGGAGGTTTGTGTTTCGAATCAATAACTGGGGACGCGTTTGATTTAAATTGTTTCAAATTCTGTAGAAAAATTCCATCAAGTCGCGTCTTTTTGTCTGTGACATCAAAAGAATGCAGAGAAGTGCCAGAAGCACGTAACGTAGTATATGCAGTCTCTGTGTTTCCAGAACTCTGGATATGCTTCGGGTAACACTGGGTAACTAAAAGGAGTTCGTGTTGAATGTGACGCTGTTGAACCAAATTGACCCCACGGTGAATAAGGTATACACGCGACATCTTTAATATGCAGGGAGCAGTGCTAGAGTACCCACCAGTTTGCTGGGTACTGATAGTCGGTCACGATGCGTATGGCTTTGTCGGTCTTCTTTTGCTAAAAGAGAGATAGTTTATCAAAGCTCTATGGCTCGGTCTGCAATATACGGGTCAAAGAGGAGTGTCTGGTCCTAAGAAACTACAGTGTTTTACTCTGCCTGAAGTAAACATTTAAAATTGATTCATAGGAATACATGTATAAATACAAAGAAACAATAATGCAGGGCCGCTAACCATAGTAATCAATCAACAAGCCTACCTCTCGAATCCTGTCTAGCATCTTATTCTTTGCACGAGAAGCTTCTTTCCCTAAATAAATACGGATGGTAGGATTAATCTTAAACAAGCACGTAAAGTCATAGAGCAAGTCATCAGCTAAATACTCATAATAGCCTAATTCAAGGTATCGCAAA
>NW_026057307.1:0-108315 GCF_019202705.1 Hemisphaericaspora subhashii | reverse complement strand
CATGCCCCTCTTGGAAGTTTCTCAAACATGACAAAACCAAAAACACAGCAGTATCGGCAGTCGGAGCCTCAACAGGGACAGTCACATTCGAGACTTGAATACCTCTTTGTGTGAATGGTTTAATGTCGATTTGATCATAGCCGGCCCCATTGTGATTTATACTCTTTAATGAGGATGGCAAATGGGTAGCTAATTCTTCATCGAATCTTCCGGTCTGTTCAACTGATGCATAGGTTCTTGCGATGGCTGTGATGTCCTTATATTTGGTTTTAAGGTCTTGGATGAATTCTTCACGGGATTTAGAAGTACAGTCGATGATTTCTGCGAGTTCTGATAATTGATCCCATTTTGTTTGGGCGAATTCGATTTTACCTAATCTTAATACTTTTGGTTTTGTTGAAGTAGTAGTCATTATGATTTCAAGATGTGTACTAATGATTCTAAAGAGATAGTCGACTACGCTGAAATATCAAAGCAAAAGAGAAATACATTCTATTTATAAAATATGCCTGAATCAGCAACTGTGGGGGATACATCTTCGTTATTGTCTTGTCAGTGTGGAACAAGATGAGGAATATCCGCCTCCATAGAAAAAAAAAGCTTGTTCAAAAATCGTGGGGGAGCGTGGGGGATAACAAAAAATTTGGGGGATCCATTGACCTGAAAGTACTCTTAATCAACTTTGTTCTTGATTAAGAGCTTGTATAATTACAAAACTGTTCACCGATTGAAAAGTACTCATAACGGTGGTTAATGAAATTACCAGTAAACATGAATTTATTGATTTTTTTACTTATTGACATAGACTACTTTGATTCAGAGCAAGACGAAAAGCCCATTTCCAGGTTGACTGGTAGCAAATAAACGGATGAAACTAGGTTGCAATTGAGAACTATGCGAGTACTTTTTGTATATTTAACAAACTCTAAAAACAGAGCTCTGAAATATGAAAATATAAAAGTCTAAAAACTTTTTAATGTTACTAATTATTCTAATGTATAAATCAAGAATGATTTCTTTACATGATTAATCTAGAACCACGATAGATAAAACCACTCTTCTTTCTCGATTCAACAGTCACATCATTCTCTGAAGAAACTTCACGTTCAGGGAAATCTTCCAAAGATTTCGCATAAACAGCCACAGAATGAGCAATCAATTTAGTATTCGTGACCCATGCACGATAACTTGGATTACTCAAATCATCACATAATTGATGATAACATGGATCAAACCATTTTCCAACATCACCGCCAAACTTTTCCTTTGATTTATCATCCTTAACCCCTTCAGCACCCGTTGCAATCCCACCTGCTGGAATTCCATTCTCGATGAATCCGACATAATCTGATCTACCATCAAATGGAATCAAAGTATAATTAAGTCCCTGAGATTCATACCAATCGATATATAATTGCTTCAAATCACCAGATCCCTTAGGATGGTCTTCATTGTTGGCATCATAGACTTCATATTCGAAATTTGGAGATGCCATCATATCATAATCCATAAATAATCTGACTTTTGAATTTTGTTTGGGGGATAAATTATCAGCATAATAATTAGATCCCAATAATCCTTCTTCTTCAGCTGCCCACCATGCAAATCTAACTGCATTGTTGACTTTGAAGTTGGTTAAATGTTTAGCCACTTCCAATAAAGAAATCGTACCTGATCCATCATCATTGATACCTGGTCCTTCTGCAACTGAATCGGAATGGGCACCGAGAGCGACTACATTATCATGATCTCCAAAAACAGTTTCAGCAATAACGTTCAAGGTGGAGATATTTCTAATGTATGAATCAACATATAAGGAAGTTTCAAATTCATGACGAGGATTCTCTAATAATTTTTGGATATATTCATCTACATCTTTTTTGGAAACTGAAACAGTAGCGACTTCTTTACCAGTAGGTGTTCCCAAAGTTCCATGCAATGGTCCATCAGCGTCATCATAAATAATAGCACCTTTGGCACCGGAGACACCGGCATTAACCGACTTATCACCAAATGGACATTCACCACGCTTGATTAAGACAATATTATCCTTAGTGAATGCAGGGAAATCTTCTAATGAACAACCGAAATCCTCAACAAGGACCAAATTACCATGAACTGGTTTACCATTTGGAGTTGGTGGGGTTAAACCTAAAGCTGCTAAAGATTTTGGTTGTACGCCATCAATCAAAAGGGAGAATGATTTGACTTTCCCGTCAATAGCATTAAATCTTTGAGTATAAACTGTGTAATAACCGTTTAATTTCTTTAATTCGCTAATTACATATTTAATAGTTTTCCAATGACCAGGAGAACCAATCACACGAGTTGGATGGCCGTATTCTTGAACCGAAGATTTGGCAATCTTGTATAATTCTTTAGCTCTCTTTTTCAAACCTTTTTTACCGATTAACGACTGTAATTCGTCAGTATCGATTTCTGGAAGGGAATTGTATTCAGTTTCATCAATTACGTGATCAAATGAAGGTCTATGGGTGTCATGAAGAGACATTGCCTGTACTGATGAGTCATCTGCACCAACTAAGGTGATGTCTTCATTGGTATTGAAGAATTGTTGCCAAAGGGTATTCAATGGCATAGCATTGATAGTTGCTACCAATGCCAAGGATGCTGTTAAGGATAATTTCATATTTTGCAAATGCTGAAGAAGAGAAGAAGAAGAAAGGAGGAGAAGAAGAAATAGAGAAATCGAGCAGCACAAAAAAAAGTGTGGTATGAGTCTTCTTATCTCTCAGTTCAGCTGGCTACAAAAAACAATGTTCCCGAGGAACGAGTGGACGCGCAAAAATAATAAAACGCGCAATTGCATCATCATCATCTATACGCCACCACCACGACCACCACCACAACTACTACCACACGATCGCCCCCGACCCACTTGCACATAGATTCTCTAGGTGTAGGATCTCCACAACCTACTGCTACTAAACATTATTTACTAAACGTACATGTTTTATATATTTTAAAATAAATAAACAAACAGAAATCTCTCTATAAATAAACAGTCTACACCATTGTGCTCCACAACTCCACAATACTTTTCTTCTAATATCTTCTACCACTTCCACCAGGACCACCACCGGCTTTCCTATTCTTCTTAACTCGCACTCTTTGACGTCCACCACCGAACGGATTCCCACCAAATGGATTTCCACCACTTCTACCACCACCACCACCAGGATTAAAATTAAACTTAAACTGACCACCATTCCCACCCCCAGACTGTCTGAAGAATTGTTGGAAGAAATCACCCCCGCCACCACCAGGGAAGCCTTGGTTAAAGTTTGGTCCGGCACGGCTTTGGCCCATTGGATCATTAGGATCATCACCACGATCATAACGTTCACGTAATTCGGGATCACCCAAGACTTCATAGGCTTGATTTATATCTTGCATTTTCTTTTCGATTTCTTCGGGGGTTAAATCGGTGTTTTTATATTTGTCAGGGTGATATTTTAAAGTTTGGGCCCGGTAGGCTTTTTTGATTGTTCTGTCATCGGCATCTCGAGGGACATCTAGGACTTTGTAGTAATCGTTCTTGGGGGTCGTTCTCTTTTGTTGTCTCTGTCTCTGTTGTTGTTGCTGATATTGCTGTTGTTGTCTTTGTCTCTGTTGGTGATATTGTTGTTGCTGTTGCTGTTGTTGATGGAATTGATGTTGTTGTTGTTGAGTCTGTTGTTGTCTAAGGTATTCTTCTACTTGCAGATACAAGTCTTGGAATAATTTAGTTTGTTTGACATATTTATTATATCTCTCCAATATCACGGCTGCTTCATTAAGTTTCTTCTCGTGTAATAATTTAGTAATCTCAGGGATCCGCTTGGGAAAGAATGAATCATCAACCAATTCACAAGTCTTGGTTGTAATTTTCAAATCTGCATGTGTATGGATATTTGATTCACAAGCTAATTTCTGTAAATCTTGAACAAATATCAAATGTTGAATTTCTTTATCATTCCCCATTAATGAAATTAAGAATTGGGAAGCACGATACATTAAATAATCATAATTTGTCTCTATATTAGAATCCAATCTCCGCTTTTCTAATTTTGATACTTTTAATTCATCTTTGAATAAGAATTCATGAACAAATTTATAGTCAATATTTGGATTAATTAATTCTTCATCTAATTGTCCTGTACCTTCTAAAGTAGCATAATAATGTCCTGTAATAATTGAATATTGTTCTAATAAACTCAAAAAAGTTTGAAATTTTGAATAAAATTTCGATAAATCTCCACAAGGTTTAAATTCATTATTAATTCTTAAACAATTCTTAATTAATGTTTTAGCATTTTCAAATTGATTTTCAGTAAATAATACAAATTTTGATAAGATTTCATAAAGATTTAAATCACCCCATGGCAGTATATTAATTAATTTTGTTAAATCTTTAATAATTATTTTATTTAAAGGTAATGAACCATCATCTAAATATGAAAGTTCAGTTTTTGGATTTTGTTTAAATAATTCTAAAGCTGATAAATAATGTAAATTCCCACTTTCATAATTCTTAGGAGCAATATTTATAACTTCATTATTTAATTGAATTAAACATTTTTCATATTGATGATTTTGATATAACATTGTTGCTGATGACAAACTATTATTCCAATTATTAATAGTATCAAATATTGGCTTATCTTCAATTGAATCCAAAAATGGTACTAATGAATTGAAATCGGCTTTTGACATTAAGATTTCAATTAATTTGGTTTTGGCTGGTTTTATAGTGGAATCTAATTTTAATACCATTTTAAGATCTTCAATTGCACCAATTTCTTTATGAAGATTAATTTCAATCAAAGCTTTTTTGAAATATAATTGGGGGAGATATTCTTTTGCTTGGGGAATGTTGACCAAGTCATTCACAACTCTTTCATATTCTTGCAACACATTTGCAGTTGGACCTTCTGATGAGAATAGATTATCAACTTGTTGAATCTTTTGTTGGATTTGATGTAGATTGGTTGAAGATGCAGCAGCAGTAGCTGCCACTGTGACTAGTTGGATACTTAGAAGTAACCTTATCGTTAGCTGAAGTAACCTCATTTAATTGGGTGTAGTTTTGGAGTTCTATAAGGAATGAACGAAAGAAAGGTAGAGATAAAAAATGACTGACGATTCGCAACTATTTAAAAAACAACATCTGATATGAATTACGTGTAAACTAAAAGAAAAAAATAGAACAAAAAAGAAATTGCAAAATATTTTATTTTGACAGAAAACCTAAAAATTACATAAGGAATTAGATCTCTCTTAAGGGAGTTACACTACAAGAGCCTTTGTAAGTCCTTTGATTTCATGCTTTGGGTTAAAATTATATTATTTAAACTATAAACAGCTCGTACCCTACTTAAACAACTTAGCTAAAGAGACAGCACCTTCATCATTCTTAGACATCACTTTAGCCACTGCCAATTCAAAATCTTCTTGAGTCACATGTATTCTTCTTTCTCTTAAAGCATACATCCCAGCTTCAGTACATACACCTTTTACATCAGCCCCAGAACATCCATTCATTTTGTCAGCAATTTTACGTAAATTAATTCCTCTAGTTAAATTCATTGATCTTGAATGAATTTTTAAAATATCAGTTCTAGCAGCAACTGTAGGAGCCGGAAATTCAATTTTTCTATCAATTCTACCTGGTCTTAATAATGCTGGATCCAAAATATCCAATCTATTAGTAGCCATAATGATTTTAATATCTTTTGAACTTTCAAATCCATCTAATTGATTCAATAATTCCAACATTGTTCTTTGAACTTCTGAATCCCCCCCGGAAGAACCTTCAACTCTTGAAGATCCAATAGAATCAATTTCATCCATAAAGATAATTGAAGGCGCATGTTCTCTTGCCATTACGAATAATTCACGAACCATACGTGATCCTTCACCAATATATTTTTGAACTAATTCTGAACCTGAAACTCGAATAAATTTACATTCAGTATGATGAGCTACTGCTCTTGCTAATAATGTTTTACCAGTTCCTGGTGGACCATAAAGAATAACCCCCTTAGGTTGGGCAATACCTAAAGATTCAAATAACTCTGGATGTTTCACCGGTAATTCAATAACTTCTTTAATTTCTTTAATTTGTTGATCTAATCCACCAACCATATCATAAGTTGAATCAGGAACTTTTTCAACCATCATCAAAGAGACTAATGGGTCTACTTTATTAGGTAAGATTTTATATAAATCATAAGAATCAGCTCTAAGACAAACTCTAATCGATGGAGTTAATTTCTTAACATCAATATCTTTACTTATATTAACAATATATTTCCCTTCTGGATGTATTTTAACAAGAACTTTTTTCAATCCCATGACTTTAACAACTTCTCCTACAAAAGATCCAGGTTCTTGTAATAATCTTAATTCATCTTTTAATTGTCTTACTTTGTTATTTAATTTGTTACGTTGTGCTTCTAAACGACGTAAATTTTGAGTTGTTTGTTGAATCTTGATTTCAGTATCTTGAACTAATTGTTCAAAATATGGTCTTATACCTCCTTCATGGATGTATGGCTTATCAATTGATGCAGTAGTGGCCATGCTTTTCTACGACTTGTATATAAATATGTATATGTGTGTATGCTTTATAGCTAGATGGTAAGTTGTATGAACCACTTGGTTGTCAAATTTGCCTCCATGGAAATTTCTCTCTTGAAGTTAGAAAAAATCAGGTCGTGTAAAATGGAATAAAAAAAAGTCTGGCACGTGACTAAAATCTATAAACACGTGACTTGTTATTTTTTTTTTTTTTTGTTGGGAGTAGAGGGAGGAGTATAGGAGGGGGAGAATGCCAGATCAAGCGATTATGGGAGGTCTGTTGGCCAATTTAAAATGATGCAACCTCCCCAATACCCCTTGAGTCTTTTTTCTTACATATTACAGTAGACCATCTTTATTAGAAGATAAGAAAGAGAAATACAATGAGAGTGGTATCATTGGTATTGTTATTTAGTTGTGTAATTCAATTTACATATACTTATCAACTATATTGTCGTTGTGATTGTAATGAAAATTCAATAATTACTGCAATTGAAAAATGTGGATTATGTACTAAAGAATATTGTTTAAAGACAGATAAGGATTTATGTGTTCGAAAGAAAGATAAAGATACGAAACAACAGGAACAACAACCAAAAGCAAAAGATGATAATCATAGTAGTGATAGTAAAGAAGATAAGGAAAAGGAAGAAGCTAATATTATAATTAGTTGTTTTCAAGTTGAATCATTTAAAGAATCAAC
The DNA here is from genome assembly GCF_019202705.1 of Hemisphaericaspora subhashii. Lineage (NCBI taxonomy): Eukaryota > Fungi > Ascomycota > Pichiomycetes > Serinales > Debaryomycetaceae > Hemisphaericaspora > Hemisphaericaspora subhashii. The sequence continues at coordinate 101,030 of NW_026057307.1, read as the reverse complement.
AATTATTTATTCATTTCTTTTACTTGTATCTGGATTATTACTTTATGCTTTATTTCTTACATTTTATTACAAATGAGGTTGGGGGGCTGATACTGAGGAAGAGGACAGAACAGATATAAGACATATATGTACAATTAATTCATAGGGAATTAACCAAATGGACCTTGGGTATTAATTATCAAGTAAATTAAGTTACAGTAGGCAATTTTTATTTCTATGAGAGAAAAAGCTTAAAGTCATTTAAGAAATTCTACACTTTAACAAAATATAAGAGTATTTTTATAATAGTTTAATACATTATGATTCAATAGAAAAAGTAAGATGAAGGCAATGGACGTCGGTATTGAACCACTAATTGAACAAAATCTCATTTCATATTCTCTGGTACGGTAAGAGCATTATCAAGGGCACTACGACATGTAGATAAAGATTAATTAGTGTAAAAGGTAAAACTCACGTGCCACTGGAGATCTACCTCCATTGGTTGAATCGTTTCTCATAACCTTTCCATACTACATGCACATGTTTCAGTTCTAAATTGTAAAAAGAATAGAGAATTTGGGACTGGGGTGTCGTCTATTGGATTATATGTTACGTGGATAGATATAGCTCATTCGTCTTAGATTCAATGATCAACGTGTAACTATTCTATTTCAATTATAGACGGAACAAAGGTTACATAAATAAATAAAAAGTAAAAACTGAAATTTAATTTATTACTGAAAAAAGATTTTTTCCTTTTTGAAAAATTTAAATAATCATCTTACACTTTTTGTACGGTTCCATACATACATTCAATTAATTACTAACAATTAATCAAGACAAATAAAAAAAAAAAAATTTTTTTTTTTAAATGAATGATTTTCCACTTCCCTTTTTCTCTTTCTCTTTCTCTTCTTCTCTTTCTTCTCTTTATTCGTTTAAATCAACTTAAATTATCAATGTCTGATAATAATACTAAAGTTGAACCTAGTGCTAGTACTAGTACTGCTTCTAATAACAGTACAGTACCAGATAGTACTACTATAGGTTCCAATGTGGGCTCAGATAATAAATCTGATGCCACTCAACAACAAGATCAACAACATCTCCCACAACAACCACCGCAACAACCACATTCTGCTGGATCATCGAATGCTTCATCTGCTTCTGGAACCCCAGCTAATCAATATAGTAATATGAACTACCAACAATCTTTCAATCCAAATTATAACAATTATAATAATTATGGTAATTATGGTGGTAGTACTGGTAGTGGTGGGAATAAACATTACAATAAAAATTACAGTGGTAGACAAAATTATAATAACAATAGCGGCAATGGACCCAATACCAATACTGGAAATCAACGATACAATAACTCATCGGGATCCAATGTATCCAATTCAAATAGAAAACCTTACAACCAGAAACATAACCAGCAACAGCAACAGCAGCAACAACAACAAGGATACGCCGCTGCTGCCGCAGCTGCATATGGGTACGGTGCTCCAATGTATGGCTACTATTATCCTCAAGTATATGTTCCTCAAATGCAACAATATATCCCAGGTCAACCACCATATGTTGCCCCAATTCCAGCTCAACACACAGTTACTACTCCACCCCCAACTGTAGTTAAATTAACTACTAAAGATGGAAGACCATTGGAATTTGAAGATAAAAAGAAAAAGACTCCAATTTCTTCTCCTCACCCAGTGGCTGCCACTACTGCTGCCACAGCCACCACCGCATCTTCGTCTAAAGATTCAAGTATAACTCCTGCTTCTACAAGTCTCAGTCCAAAAGTAAATGCTGATATTCCAGTTAAACCTGCTGCAAGTTTATCAGCAGCAGCTGAAGAATTCAAGAGAAAGATTAGAGAAAGAGCAGAAGCTGCTGCTGCTAAAAAGGCAGAAGAAGAAAAAAAGGCAAAGGAATCTGCTCCTGCTACTACTGAAGAATCAGTCACTACTGAACCAACTACACAAGAAGCTCCAGTTGAAGAAGTACCTAAAGTTGAAACTCCAGCTGTTGTCGTAAGTGAAGAAACTCCAAAGGCGGAAACTCCAGTTGTTGTAGAACAGCCAAAGGAAGAAGAAGTTAAAGAAGAAGAAAAAGTTCCAGAGACCAAGGAAGAAGAACCAGCACCAGCTAAGGAAGAAGAACAAGTTCAACCAGAAGTAGAAAAAGCTATAGAAGAACCAGTTTCTGAACCAATAGTAGCCGAAGAAGCCAAACCTGAAGAAGTAGAACCAGTAACCATCACTGAAGAAGTAGCCCCAGCTGCTGCTGAAGAAGAAGAACCAGAGGTCGAAGCAGAACAAGAAGCCGAAGCCGAAGAAGCCGAAACAGAAGAACCAGAAGAAGAAACAGCAACCGAAGAACCAGAACCACAACTAACCATTTCTCAATTCTTAGAAAAATTACAAAAAGCTACTCCAATTGATGATATTTTCGCCACAACTTATCCAGAAGGTATACAAGGTGTTGATTCATCCCGTGTAATCCCAGGGAAGAAATATAGATATGATCCACAATTCTTAATCCAATTCCGTGATGTGATTGAATTCACCATTGATCCAGTTTTTAAAGCACAATTAGAAGCCGTTGATATCGGAGTTAGAAGAGCACAAGTTAGTACTGGTGGTGATAGAGGTTCTGGAGGAGGACGTAATCAGAGTAAATATGCTTCTGGATTACCTGCAAGATTTGCCGGTAGTGGTGGAAGTAGAGGTGGTGCATATGATGGTAGACAAAATTCTAGAAGTGGATCTAAGAGAAGAGGTCCTTCAAGTAGGGATAAATCTACTAGAAAGGGTAATCAATCTAAGAGAGGTAGAGGAGATAATGGTGGTCGTGAAAAGACAGAAGAAGAAATAGCTAAGCAAGCTGCTGAAGCAGCTAAATTGGCTGAAGATGTTAAACCATTAGAACAATCTGCCAATAGATGGATTCCTAAATCTAGAAAGAAGAAAGAAGTTGAAGTTAGATATGCTGAAGATGGTTCTATTATATTAGAAAAGGATGATGTTGAATCTAAGATTAAATCATTATTGAATAAATTAACTTTAGAAATGTTCCAAACTATTACTGATCAAATTTTGGAAGTTTCAAAACAATCAAGATGGGAAAAAGATGCCCAAACTATTAAACAAATTGTTCAATTAACCTTTGCAAAAGCTTGTGATGAACCATATTGGTCAGAAATGTATGCCAAGTTCTGTGCTAAGATGTGTACTGATATCTTACCTGAAATCACCGATGAAACTGCCGTTAGAAAAGATGGTACTCATCCTTCCGGAGGTGATTTGGCAAGAAGAGTGTTGCTAACCACTTGTCAACAAGAATATGAAAAGGGATGGTCTGATAAATTACCAACAAACCCTGACGGATCTCCATTAGAACCAGAAATGATGTCGGATGAATATTATGCCATGGCTGCTGCCAAGAGAAGAGGATTGGGTTTGGTGAAATTTATTGGACATTTATATAATTTGAATATGTTGAATGATCAAGTTATTTTCATATGTTTAAGAGATCAATGTAAGAATACTGAAGATCCTTCTGAAGATAGTTTGGAAAATTTGGCACAATTAGTTAAGACAGTTGGACCTAAATTAGATCAAAATGATCTGACTAGACCAATTTTAAAACTTGTTTTTGAAAATGTTCAAAAGGTTTTAGATAATGAAGAATTGAAATTACCTTCAAGAATTAAATTTATGTTGATGGATTTACAAGATTTAAGAGCAGCAAAATGGGTTTCACGTAAAGCTGATGCTGGTCCAAAAACAATTGAAGAAATTCATCGTGATGCCGAAATTAAGAAAATGGAAGAACAAAGACAAAGTAATGAAAAGAGACAACAAAGAAGGGAACAAGAAAGAGGTGGTAGTGGTCAAGGTGGTAGATCTAGTTCTTCAAGAGCTGGTTCATCTTGGAATAATACTTCATCAGGTTCTAATCCTGTTAATAATTTGAGGAAAAATGCTTCATTTGTTAGATCCCCTTCTTCAACCAGTAGTCGCCCATCCAGTGATGCGGGTAATCTCCAAAGAGAAACTTCTAAGAGGTCTGAATCTACTCATATTAATAGATTTGCCGCATTAGGCGCTGATGATGATGAAGATTCTTAGATAGAGAGTGTGAGTGAGAGAGAGAAAATAAAAACTAGAGGGGGAAACTACTGGAAATTTTTCAATCGACGTTGAAGTCTCTATTTGAAATCTCAAATATTGATGGTAAAAAGGGATTTTCATGATTTTCTTTGCATATCTTTATAGTTCTGTAATATAGTTAAATTCTTTTATTATTTAAAAACTTAATCTCTTATACGTTTTGCTTGGAAATCTATTTACCTCTCTACATGTAAAACTTATTCAGATAAATCTGGTTGATCTAATTCTTTTGCTCTGACAAATGATTTCAATGACATTCTTTGTGGGAACTTGAATGTAGGCTCACTACTTACCCTTTTAAGCCTTTTGAAGGTCCTGAAATGTCTAGCTTGAGGCCAATCTGGAATTGCTTCAGTTGAAATATCTGCCAATTCAGGATTATCAAATTCATCATTTTCATCATTTTTAACAACTATTTCTCGATTAGTAACATCAGCCACACCAGCAACTTCCTCATCCACTACTGGCTCTTCTATCAATTGTGGCACTACCTCTTGATGTTCGAAATCATCCACAACCTCCAAAAACAAATTAATCCCAGCTTTAGAAACTCTTATGATTTCTAAAGTAAATCCCAATGTCTGTTGATATTGCCAAAACATCAGATGTAAAGTATATAATCGAATTATTCCTCGAGAACTATATCGATCATCCAATTGTTTTCGTTCATTATTTGTTTCTGAAAATACATATACCAATCTGATCAATATAAAAGGAATCATCATTATAAATTCAAGTAAAGTTAATCCTAAGATAACAAGTAATTTATTAGCGGAAATTATCGTGTCGCGTAGTTGAAATAATAATAAAATAATGAATATTAAAAAATATGTTATCAGATTTAATATGAGACTTTCAACAAGTTCTCTTGTCACTTTGATGAAACTGATTGAGTTGATTTGAATGTTGGGATTAGCATTGTTAACCATTTTTTCACTTAAACGCTGATAGTCAATTTGTCAAGTTAAATAAAATTGGTTGCAAAAAAAAATATTGGTCTTTTTTCTCTGCCTGGTTAACCAATTGGTTCTGGATCTCCAATATTCAATTCATCATCATCACTGACGTAAGTAACTTCAAATCCAGCATTCTGATCAATTGTAGATTTCTCAAATATTGGCATAGTCTCAACTTGTTCAATATCAATTGGATCAAATGATACTGAAAAGTCGTCATCAAGCGAACAACCACTTATTTCCACTTCTTTCTCCTTCATCATTACTTCATGATAAGCTTTCAATATATGTAATTGGTTGGCAAGTACGCTAGAATGGGATCTGCTTTTTGGTTGCGACATGATCCATTCAACACAATTAGTAAGTACTATCTTCACATTATCCAATACGATATTTGCATGTTTAGTATACTTAAAAAACGACATCAATTTCGGCATTGTCTTCGTATCAATCTTCAAATTCATCATAGAATAATTAATCAATTCTTTTCCAATATTAATTGGTGATTCACCTCTTTCAAGCAACAAGCTGAGATAAAATACTGCTGCAAATCTGAAAAACTGCCCACGGGATAGCTTGCTCGTGTCCAATGAGAGTTCATTGGCTTCAGTGTCACTGTAAATATTCCCAGGTTCGACATCGCTGTCATCTGACACTTGCATTTGATGTAAATATTCCGAATTAAGTTCTTCATCGTCCAATGATCTACTCTTAAAGTCATCATAAAGATACTCTAAGGGACTATCTGGAGCAATTGGTGTCCTTGAACCATGCCTAATAGATGTCATCATTCTCTTTAGTATTTTATAGTTAACCCCACTCATATTCGAACTAGAATCACGCACATTCTTAACGAACATTTCAACATCCTTAATAACAGGAATTATTATGTCTTGTTTAGACTGATATTTCGAACTAATCAATTCAACCATATTTATCACTGATCTTGAATCTCCATTGGCTCTATTCACCAACAATTGATACACATCACTAGTATATTCTATCCTACCCTGACCATGAATATATTTCCGTTTCAAATTCTGAAAATTGGCTGCCAGCTTGGCAATCTCAATCATATCACGGCTCGATAAAGGATATAATTCAAACAATTGACATCGAGACAAAATCGCCTTTCGTATTCTTTTATTCAATGAAACCGTGGTTGCTCCAATAAAGACAAAATTCCCATTCTCAACAAAAGGCAACAAGAAATCCTGATGAATTTTCGTAAATCGATGAATCTCATCAATGAAAACCACAATCTTCAATCGTCCCACGTTTTCATATTCTCGTTTCTTATTCTCTTGTATAATTGAACTCAGTAATTCTCGTAAATCACCCACGGTCGCATTGGTGGCTGACAATTCTATAAATGCATATCCACATTCATGTGCCAATATAGATGCTAATGTGGTCTTGCCCACACCTGGTGGTCCATAGAGGATCATCGATGGCAAGTAGCCCAATCTGATGAAGTTTGTAATTAGTCCATTTCGGGGATCAACTAGATGGGATTGGCCAATGTAATCTTTGAGGCTGGTGGGTCTGATTGCTTCTGCTAAGGGGGATGATAATTTTGATCTAAATGAAGAATTCGCTAGATCGTTTAATGTCAGATTCGCCTCCTCGTCGGTTTCTCCATCTGTCATTATTTGGGGATTGAAAAGCAGTAGTACTGAGCCTTCATAATGACCGCATTTTACTAAGACACGTGAAATACTGTCAAAAATCCCGTGTACCCGCTACCAAATCATATAATTATAATTGTATGGGGGGATTTTTGCATCGCATCAAAAGAAAAAAAAGAAACAATTAAAAATATTTTTTTTTTTTAAATTTCTTATTTGAGTTGAAAAGTTCAAATATCTCAGATTCAGTTATTCTTCTTTCTTTCCGTATGATTAATAGAAACTTGTTTAACCAAGTAAACGGACTTATAAAAAGACACTTATCAACTAATATGACAGTATCTACATCATCGACTAAGTTACAAGGAAGGCAACTTTACGATGCCATAGGACAACCAAAAACAATAGTCGCTCCGATGGTAGATCAATCCGAATTAGCCTGGAGAATCTTATCAAGAAGATATGGAGCCGATTTATGTTATACTCCAATGTTTCACTCTCGATTATTTGTCAATGATATCAAATATCGTGAAAAAATGTGGAATTCTCAAGAAGATGGGGATCCAGAATATGATCGTCCTGTGATTGTACAATTTTGTGCCAATGATCCGGAATATTTATTACAAGCTGCCAAAATGGTGGAAGATAGATGTGATGCTGTGGATTTGAATTTGGGATGTCCTCAAGGAATTGCCAAAAAGGGGAAATATGGGGCTTTTTTGATGGATGATTGGGAATTGATACATAAATTGATTAGAACCTTGCATGACAATTTAAAAGTCCCCGTGACGGCAAAGATAAGGATTTATGATGATTGGGAGAAATCTTTGGAATATGCTAAGATGGTTTTGGATGCAGGAGCACAATTTATAACTATTCACGGAAGAACTAGAGAAATGAAAGGACAAGCCACAGGATTAGCCAATTGGAAAATTTTGAAATATTTAAGAGATAATTTACCTAAAGATCAAGTATTCTTTGCTAATGGTAACATTTTATATCCAAATGATTTATCTAGATGTGAACAAGAAACTTCATGCGATGCAGTCATGTCTGCTGAAGGAAATTTATATAATCCAGGAGTATTTTGGACAGCAACTGATGACAAAGATAAGCAATTTGCAAGAGTGGATAAGATGTTACGAGAATATTTTGAAATTGTGAGATCATTAAAGGGAGAAGGATCAAGAACGGCAATGAAAGCCCATTTCTTTAAAGTATTACATGCATTCTTGAACGTTCATAAAGAATTAAGACCAACAATTGGTCAAACTAGTGTACATGCACCATTCGAAGAATGGGACAAAATAGTTAAACAAGTCGAAGCTATAGTGGAAGAAATCTATAAGCAACCAAATATTGAAGAATTGGACGTTATAGTAGAAGGACCAGTGGAACATTGGGGAGGTGCTTATAAGAAAGTTCCATATTGGAGGTGTCAACCATATTTCAGAACTGTTGACGGTGAGAAGCAAAATACTAGATTATTGAAAGTTGCTGGTGAAAAGGAATTGATTGCATCTTCAGCCGAAGCTTCTGAAAAACAAAAGAGAAAACTCGAGGAAGAAAAGGCTAGTGAAGAGAATAACAAGAGAAAACTCGAAGAGGAAGCAACAGAAGATGAAAATGCGTCAAAAAGAAAAACAGCTTGAACATAATAGATATAATACAAAGCTTGTCTTTTTCATATATATAAACATGTATCGAAAACCAAACCATATAGGATAGATTAATAGACATTTAATGAGTAATATTTACTTACATAGCTAGTATTGAGGTTTTAGTATTATCTTTGAACTACCATGAGCCTTGTAATGCAGAAGTAACACTCTACCGAAGTTCAAATTACTGACCGTGTGGTACCTTCCCAAACAAGCGACAAGGTCAGGAGCCTCTCATCGGGAGTCACCTCCAAATAAGACAGCCATGGAAAGTTTTGATTGATAACCAAACTATGCTGGTCAAAAGAAATGTGATATAAGAGGTAGCCTTTCCCTTTTTGATCCTATCTTTTGCAATTATTTGCCTAATTTTAGAAAAGTCTTGTGGTTTTCGCCTTCTTCAGAGTCTCCCGCATTCAACAATACTGGATTATAGAGAAATTTATTAATTCTTATCAAATGATTAACTCAATGGACTGCGAAAAAGACATGAGCTTAAGCATCCAAATGCGACACCATGTTGGGGTACATTCTGCCTTTTTGCACTTTTATACAAAGATTGGCTGCGAAAACTCCGTAATTTATATACAGGGCTTTGTCGCGTGTCCAAAGTTTTTGGAAGGCATTTTTACTTCCACATTTTGTATACAATTATATCCATGTGTACTAACAAAATGTATTATAAATTTCAGAAAGTATCGAATGTATTAACTTTAATGACTATTCCAAAAAATATTAATAATTAATTGTTGTTGATGTCTGATGTAACAGCATCTCTGCGTCTGATGGCAAAACAGCATCTGCGTCTGATGGGGAAAATGTCATCAGCGTCTGAAGAGAAAATAGCATACTCTGATGAAAAAAAAGGGTACACTTCACAAATAGTTTTCCGATTTGGAACGCATTTTACTACCATAATTTGTATAGAACTAGAACTATAAGTACTAACAAAATGTATTAGAAATGTCTGAAATTATAGACTGTATTGGCTTTCATTAGTATTCCTAAAACTTTTAATAATTGTTACTGTATTGAAAATTTTGAGGAACGAAAGTTCCTCACTTTTCTGACGAAAAAAAGTTCGTCAAGTTTCTAGCGAAAAAACGTTGGGCACTTTCTTGCTAGGCACTCCTGCATACAAATGTAGCATACGAAGAACCACCTTCCAGTACATGAACAACAACATCTTGTCTAGTTTTTACTCAGATTCTTAATTGATATTAATTCAAGCAAAGCCGAAAACACAGAAATGACTCTCTTTAGGGTTTGTATTCCTTGTAGAATGGTCGTTGTGAAGTGCCGGTTGAAGCAACTAAGAGCAAGCGTAATTTGGGCTATTTTAGTTCACGATGTCAGATTTAAAAACTTCGTTAACCATTAAATTTCGTGTGTGTACTTCAATTTCATGCTAACAAAGTGTACTTGGAATGATTTGAAGAAGAGGGTTAGTGAGTTTTATTCGCGATGTTAGTAATTTTAATAATTCGGTTTCTTGGGATGCTAAAAACTCCCATACACCACCCCATAGTGAGTGACATTATTTTTTTGGGGTGTTTCAACTCATACATTCATCACTCCTGTTGTATCTTCTACGTACGGCAGAAGAGTAAATTCAAATTTTAAGAGCACGAAAGGACCCTTTTTCAACTTCAATAGATATAATACTAGAAATTACAATTCGTGGTTAAAGAGAATTGTGTGCACCCGCAGAAACTCTACTGATACTTTTGCAGCAATCTGGCAAGCGATGTTCTAACTAGAGGGAACCTCAAGAAAACCAAAGAGCAGTTCAATAGAATTGTTTGAATGACAAGAAACTAGTTCCTTAAGTTTCAGGATTCCCTCTCTCCAGAAAACCATGAATACAATTGCGTTCCCCAAAATTTTCGTTTCAAAACACTCGTTTTTGCAACCATTATAGTAGTTATTTTGACAACCATTAGAAAGCAGCAGGCATCGACTTGCTTGCTAGCAATCTGCACCGTATAACCCATGTACATCTCTCTTGTAATATATGATATAATATTGAGATTCACAGTTTACCTCAGGTGAGTATAGATATCAAATCTTTTACAAAAGATGTATAACATCAAAAATGCTATGAAATTCAATTAATGTTGCTATGTATGTCATACATACATAATTACACAATATAATAAAACAGAATTAGCTCAAATAAATAGTAATACTTAAGAAATAAAAAGACAGACTGGGGGGAAGTAGCTCTAACTAAATTGATTCCATAAACTCTGGGTTATCTAAATTTCAATATTTCCAACCACATCGGAATTCTCATCCAAATATTCATCCTCTATTATCACAGCTTCATCATCATCAGCCACATATTCATCATTCTCATCATATTCTTCTTCATCTTCATCTGCATGATGAATAATCTTGTCTTTATTTCGTTTACCATCATCTTGTATTTTTGAATTTATATGCGAATAATGAGCTTTATTTATGGCAGTTAAATGAAGAAATGTAACTCTCTTTTTCTTTTTATTATAAATAAACCAATAATATGACCACATTGGTTGATAAGGATAGGTCAAGTCTTCAAATATAGATTCATCCGATGGTTGAAATTGATAAATTTGACATACATCAGGAGGACATATGTTTTGAAATTGTAAATTTGGTGAATTACCACCACTTCCACTACTTCTATTTGAATTAAAACTATTTTTCCTACTAGTGGAATGAGTATGATTCGTGGTTTGGGCATTTAAATATGGAGAAGCGGATTTTGAAGGTATCACATCCATGTAAGAATTTATGATATCCCAAATCCAATTTAGAATATCTTCCTTTTTGCCTAATGAGATCAAAATATTATTGAATTTTTGAATTAAATCTTCTGGTGAATCAATTCTATAGAAATTTTCAGTTGTTGGTTGTAAATTTGTAAAATCTTGATCTGGGAAAGTACTATTCAAGATTGCAATCAAATATGAGAAAGTTTTCCTCGTGGTTACATTCTTCAAAGGGCCAAATGGTGATTCATCGATTGCATCAATATCTGCATCACTTAAAGATTTAGATAAATAAGTCGAATCATTATTATTCTGATTTCCATTATTATTTGGAGGCAGTGAATTTCCATTATGATGATGATGATTATTTGATTTATCAAATTTGAAATTTATCAGATTATGACTAGCTCTTCTTTGTCGTTCAATAGCATAACTTCCTCTTCTATCAAAACCCAACGGTGGTGGAGAAGAACTTCCACCAAAGATTGAATTTATAGAATTTTGACGTTCACGTTCTAAAGATCTTGATAATTGATTATCTTCAATGATTTGATCTAAATGTTTATCAATCGTTTTAAATAATTTCCTATCTGATCCAATTGGTTTGGTTGTAAATAAATCACATCCTCCTCTAATAACCAAATTATTATCAGGTGAATGGAAATTTAGTTCTTGATTCACAAGTTCTAAATCAACTTCATCAATGTACTATAATTATCATAGACGTTAGTATATCTTTACATGCTTGTACAAGGGTGGTCTTGGGCCCTGTTTACCGAACCCGGAGATTGAAACATACCTTCATGACTTTTCTATCTCTTTTTTTTCGTTCGTCGATGTGTTCCGGGGTATATGTTGTTAATGATGAATACTCAATGAGTTATATAGCTTAATTGGTAACAAGTACTCTATATTGTTGTTAGTATAAACACGCGTTGTATGAGTAGGTGCGGTGTGTGGGGGTTGAATATTAGTTTTTTGGGGGGTTGAACGTTCAACGGGTAATTTTGTGTTCTCTCAATTAAATTTTGTGTTTTACCAAATGACCTGACCATGAAAAATGAGAACCAAACCAGAGACAAAATGAAAACCGCACACAAAACCAATAAAGAAGATTTCTTCTGGTTAACTAAAGCAGTCACGAGGTACACGACCACGTTTTATTATTTTAGTTAAATAATTATTTGAAATACACGACCTTGATTTCATTTTGAATATTTTGCAGCTATTCAATGTCATTCCCCAGGTGGGTATGACGTACCTGTTATCCCCCCTATACACAAGGATCGCATTCTTTTGTATCATTTTTAATTATATTTCAGCAGTATTATATCAATATTATAACTCACAAATTGATGGTCCAACACCTAAAGATTGAGCAGGTGGTATATTAATGCATAAAATTTGCATAGTATTCAATGGATTAGGTATTCCAATGAGAATAGGGTGAGGTAAGATGTCTAAAGGGACCAACTTTTCCAACAATCTTCAAGAAGAGACCTTATAGCTAGGGCTGTAGTATCCCAATGCACATTTGGATATCCCTGTGAAATGATCGCGAAACGAAAGTTTATCCAGAATGGTGTGGTTATCAAACAAGGTACGAACAAGAATATTATAGATAATTCAAGAAATTATTAGGAGGAAGCATGCACAAGAGCTGTTAGTCAAAGTATTAGAAGAAGTATTAGGCACATCAGCTACTATTTCACTTATTTGTTTGATAGCCAAAAGATTCTATAATTAAACAATCCAAAGACTGCTGCCTATCGTTTCCGAAAAGTTCCAGTATTCTGCTGCCCAATTGTTGGAACTTTCGCAACCGTCTTCTTTACTTTTAGATTGGTCTCTCAACCTAGTCAAAAGAACCCTCTTATCAGGATAAACTGCGTTTGCGTGCATGAGACGCAATGCATGGTGCATATCCGGGGTTTTTAATGCACATTTTTTGAGGCTAGTTAAATGTATTCTTTGTACACAAAACTTATCTTTGTGAATTCTTACATGTATAATTTGCCACAACTTGTTAGGAGCAATCCAAACACAGAACCAGGTAAGCTTATCGCCGAGAATTGCTGGTTCCGCGGAAATTTACAATTTGTGCGATTGGCGATAATTCAGAATGCGCTTTTCACAAGTGCATAAATAACTTTCCTCTGACAACAGTTTCTATTGTCTGTTTGTATATATACTATCTATATTTCTATTAATCCTGTTTTATCAATTTTAAATTGATATCTATTAAATCTATTTGAACGAGCATTATGATTGGTTGAAACAACCTTAATAAATCTCTCAACTTGCCAACCAGAAATTAAAGAATCAGGTGTATTATTATCATTTGGCTTATTTTTATCTTCCACATATGATCTTTTGCCATTATTTATACTTGCATCACTATTGTTTGTTCCTTTAGTAGAATCTGCAGTTGAATCCCTTTGCAGCCACTCCAGGTCTATTTCCGTTTTATCTTTCATCACCGGTTTGTATGTCTTTGTCAACATGATTCTAGTGCTATTTCTTCTTGTCCAAGGATATCCCAAAGTTGGTACTATCTTTTTGGTCTTTCCATTTCTCAATTTATACGATTTTAATATTAATTCTTTCACATCTTCTAATTCTCGTGTTCTGTCCACAATTGGTGCTCTTAAATCAATATCTTCACCCATCTTTTGTCTCTTATTTAGATTATTATCAAATGATTTTGATATTTCATAATCTAATAATTCCATTTGTCCTCGATTTAATGAAACTTGATGTGTGGGAATATAATCATAAAGAGTATTTGCATCCCATCCTGAAGATATACCGGTTTGGATATCCAAATTAAGCGGATATGCTAAATCATTCTCATTTATTTCCAGAATCATCTTCAGAGGATCAAAAGTATGATCACTCACTTGATTAACTACAACAATCGCAATATTATATCGTTGTGCTAATCTTGTTAAATGACGATGTAATAAACAAATATAATGCAATTTGGTCGATCTATTTGCATATTTTATATCCTTTCTAACCGTCTTCAATTGATTTGCCTGTTGAAATTTTATTGCCTTGAATTCTGGTAGATCTTTTAATTCCAATTCTTGTTGGTCAATTCTCATTCGTAAATAATTTGAATTCAACAAACAATCTTCCCTTCGAAAATGCTGGGCGATCGAATCAATAACTACCAACTTAGTCTTTCCTTTGTCTTGTTCTAATTTAATCGGCAATTGGGTATATAGTATATGGTCTTGACTCTCAAAATCTTGACAATATATATATGAAATATTCTCCATGGTTACTTCCCCTTCATGATTCTGAAACATATCTTGTAACCTCTTAGTTTCCAAATACGATTCAGTGGATACATGAATACTTTCACTTCCTGGATAATTAACCTGACATTGTAGCAATAACTGAAACAAAAAATGGGATTTCCCACACCCACTTGCTCCAAACACTTCCACAACTTCTCCCAACGGTATTCCGCCTCCTAATTCTTCATCGGCACTAGGTATACCAGTGGATATAAACTCCTGCAGTAGTTTTATCTCTGTCTGTCTGGGCATTAAATCATTCTCGAGTGACTTGAAATAATCATCGATTTCTCGAATCGGTCGATCAACAATTCTTGATAGTTGTGCATGATCATCTTGATATTGGAGGATATCCATAATGGATTTCCCATGGGATTGTAGAAGACAGCTTAAGTAAGGGAATTTGAATGAGGATGTGAATTCATTTGGGCCTAGTTGTTTCAAATCATCCATTTGCAGTTATCATATAACGGTTAGAGATGTTCTAGACCGAAATATAAAATTTTGGGGATGTGTGTTTTTTTTTGGTATGGCGGGAAAGACGCGTTGCAAAAACTTTGGAAAGATTGGTTGCGAAAGAAATGAGTAAGGAAGAGTGGCTACAAGTCCAAGTAAATATTTACATAGATCTTTCTAATAGTATGAAGTAGAATATGAAACATCTCTATTAAAGTATACATAGAAAACAGTTGAAACTAAGAAAATGCTGTCAAGATACTAACCCAATTAATATCCCAAGAATTCCTTTGCTTTAGGAATAAAGTAATTTCTAGCCTTTGCAAATCTTACTACAAAATTAGGAAGGGGAAAACCAAACATTGCCCCAATCCCCCCATCTTTACCTAAAGGAACCACAAACCTATAGGACGTGTCACATTTCTGATATTCTCTTAACTGGACAGACTTTTGTTCGAATATTTCAAGATCCACAGTTGCTTCAAACACAGCTTTTTGAGAATACATTAAATCAACAACAGAACTCATTGCCATTTCCAAAATGTCACCTAATACGATAACTTTGTGGTATTGCGTGAGTCTGAGATGTCCATCGGTATATACGTACCCAGAAGTAGACAATACTGAATCAGGAAGGAATTCTGTGTTTGGAGTATGTTTAAATGCAGGAATAATGAGTGAATATTCCTTCTTGGTCCCATCACTAAGAGTTATTGATTTGAAGTCTTTGCTAATGCCAACTTTTTCATTATTAATGATTTGTGCACCGAAATCAGTCAATTTATCAATAACAATGTTTCTATGATACTCTTTCAATTCGGGTAATGGATATTTATTACCTGTGTACAAATCGATAGTTTTGTCCTTACCATAGTTTGATGCTAGCTCGGCCGCGACTTCAACTCCTGTAATACCACCACCCACAACAGCAATACTATCTGCCTCCTTGATATTCTCAACTAATGACTTCAATTGTTGAATTGAATAGTTTTGATCACGAATATTATCTAATTTGAAAACACTCGATTCCATTCTTGTGCCTGTTGCAACAATCAAATTATCGTAATCATAGCTTATGTCAGATTTATAAAGATATACCTTTCTTTCCTCCAAATCGACTTCTCTAACAGATCCTTGAACATGTTCAACATTATGACTAGGGTTATTAGCACATAAATGTGATATAATTTCTGTAATGCTGAAGACCACCTTTTCAACAGACTCAGGTTCTATTAATAATCTAGGAGTGGCAATATTGAAATAAGTATAATCATTGGGCGAGATAATGCTGATGGATAAGGATATATCAGATGGATTATTATTTCTTGAAAGTAATGTTCTTAATGCTAAAATAGCTCCGTATGAACCACCTAGTATTATAATCTTTTTGCTATTGACAGTCATTGCTTTGTTTGGATGTTTTAGAAAAATTCAAAATTTAAGTTTGTAGAGGCGATGGAAGTCATTTTATAGTTTTTTCATTTGCACCCGTACAGACACTAAAGTGATTTTTCTCAACGAGAATTATTTCGCAACTTCAAAGCCACAATTTAAGGCTTGTAAAATACGATTTAGTAAAAACTTATTAATTTTTGATTGGAGAGAAAAGTTTGGGCGGATAACGGATAATTTCTTTGATTTAATTATCCCGTGGCGGTTTTATTACCTCAAACAGTTTATGACCGAAGCAAATATTGATTTAAGCTTAACCCCATCCTAAATCATTTACGCTTTATCCCCCCAGCCAACTCGTACCAATGGTTTTTAGTGAGTATACAACCCAGTCCTGCTGGTCTTGGACTCTCACACTACTTATGTTGCTTTTATCATACACCTAAGTGCCTATAAAAGGTTTTTACCATTTCTACAGAACGTTATGCCCTATATGTATCAGAGGGTCAGTATCAGTTTATATATTATAGTTTATAATTTTAGTGTATAATTTAATCGATACCGTTTAAGAAAAAAAAAAAAATTCGTTGTTCGAAGAGATAGTTTCCAACTTGGAATTATTGTCAGCATCACTAAAAACTATATGTTTCGTTCACAAAACTCTATAACTGACAAAACTGGTCATGGATTTTCATTTATTACGGTTTACTAATCGGAAGATCGGAAGCTAAGGGGATGAAACATAGTGTTCTTTAAACAGTTGGATGCGTATTTTCTCGTTCCATCTGACAGGGCTTCCATGTGGCAGAGCTACCCATCTCGTCGGTTGATTGTAACTTCAGATGAATGATCAATCAAGCTTCCTTATACAAGATAAGCATCAGAGATTCATCAGAAGAGTAGCAACTTGTCAGTGTAAACCTTGAAGGACACTAAGCCCGTCCCACCACATTCTCAAGCTACTCTACCTTAAATTCTTTTAAACTGGAATTTTCACAAGAAATACCACTTCCGTCTTTGTCACGAAGAGGTTCTAACATTATGTTTGACCATGTTGGATATTGGCCCATTTTCGAAGACAAACAAGTACGATATTAATTGATATATAAATCCTAAAAGAGAAGACAATAAGTTTTTACTTTCCATAACTTTGAGCAAGCGCACATATAGCAGCGTGACTCTTAGCCCAAACGCAACATAACGATCATTTTCCACGGTTACGACATAATTGAAAACTCCCGTTTTAAGTGAAAAAGTCCTTTCCTCTAGGGATGTAGTAATCTTTGGCCTTTGATAACCTAACTATAAAATTTGGAAGTGAGAATCCATACGCAGCGCCAATTCCTCCGTCCTTACCCAATGGAATCACATACCTGTAACCCGTTTCACTTTTCTTATGTTCCTTCAATTGCACAGACTTCTGCTCAAATATTTCAAAATCCACTACAGATTCAAAGACCTCCTTTTGAGAAAACATTAAATCGATACATGAGCCTGCACCCATTTCTATGATATCTCCTAAGCAGAAGACGTTGTGATATTGTTCAAGTCTGAGGTGCTTGTCAGTATAGACGTACCCAGAGTCATTCAAAACCTGCTTAGGAAGAAACTCCGTATTTGGAAAATTTCTAAATGCTGGAATAATTAGTGAATACTGCTTTGTAGTTCCATCATTAAGAATAACCGATTTCATATCCTTGTTGACTCCAACCCTTTCATTATTGATAATATTCACACCAAAGTTTGTTAATCTTTCAGCCGCAGCAATTCTGTGACTCTCTCTTAATTCGGGTAATGGATATTCAGCACCAGTATATAAATCAATACTCTTGGTTTTACTATAGTTTGAGGCCAACTCTCCTACAACTTCAACTCCAGTGATACCTGCCCCTATGACAGCAATACTTTCAGCCTCTTTAATATTTTCAACCAATTTGTTCAATTCTTGGATGGTGTAGTTATGGTCACGAATATTGTCTAACTTGAATACAGCTGAATCCATTCTGGTACCCGTTGCAACAATTAAATTATCATAATAAAAAACCATATCAGATTTATGAAGATATACCTTTCTTTCATCTAAATCTACTTCCTTGACAGATCCTTGAATATATTCGACTTTATGTATCGTATTGGCAGTTAATCTATCTATCAACTTTTGAAGACTAAAAAGTACTTGCTGGATCTTTTCAGGCTCAGTCAACAATCTAGGACTTGCAATATTCACATAGGTATGATCATTCGGAGAGATTATCTTAACATTTATGGATATTTCTGATGGATTCTTTCTCGAAAGTAATGTTTTTAAGGCTAACACTCCTGCGTATGATGCCCCTAATATTATAACCTCTTTAGTGTTGGTAGTCATTGCTTATTTTTTCGTGATTTAAAAACAATCAAAGATGAAGTTTAAAACAGCTGATGGAAGTCTTTTTATATTAAAAGAAATTTGAGATGGTCATATTTTGCAGCCAGTAGCCTCTAACTGATTTCGGCTCATTGTTCGCATTCGTGGACTAAAAATTTTGATAAATCCGTTTAGACCGAGAATTTATTAACCTTGCTGCAGGTATTAAATCCGTTTAGACCGAAAAAATAAAAGTTCACCGAAGCGGACTTGGTTTGAGAAATCCACCAAAGGATTTGCAGCTTAATGCATATAACAAATCTTTATTCGTTGTGTTATTAGTCAAGAATACCGATGTCCGGCGATAAATTGCAAGGACAATTGTTATTAACATAAAGAACTTTCATCTCCGTGTTAGTACCGTTTCTTGGAACATTGATACCTAGAGAATGGAATAATGCTCCTAAGCGAATCAGCACTTTCAAATAGAAGTAGAGATATTTGTTCTTAATGTACTCTTTTGACCTGCCTAAGTAGTATTTGTTGATAGATTTTAGACCCAAGGCAATTACATAAATTTGTAGGCCATTGATTTTTAGTATCAACTGCAGCGATTACTCTTAAATGACTCATCTTACGCCAGAAAGAAACTGGGTAGAATTGGGTTTCATAAAGATTAAATCTTGGGAACGGTTTCCTAGTTTGATTCTCTACTGAATTGAAAGGAAATATCACTTATAAGTGGTTGAGTTGTCCAAAAAGGGCGCTTACGTTCTATTAATATACTTTTATAAATTTGTATTGCGAAGCAAAGAAACATTTGACCAACTCAATAGAAATAGAAGGACATATTTAAAAACAATAGACTAGAACCATTAGTATTACCAGAATCTCACAATAGCAACAGCAAATATAGAATATATGTAAAGAAAGCTACCCGAAAACCTCTTTTGCTTTAGGAATAAAATAATCTTTGGCTTTTGCGTATCTCACCAAGAAATTGGGTAAGCAGATTCCATACGCAACACCAACACCACCATCCTTTCCCAATGGAATAACGAACTGGTAAGATGGTTCATATTTTTTATGTGTCTTTAACTTTACTGATTTCTGCTCGAAAATCTCATAATCTACTGTCGATTCAAGCACCAGTTTTTGAGCATAAACTAAGTCAACACAAGAACTTGCACCCATTTCTAAAATATCACCCAAACAAATCACATTATGATATTTCTCAAGGCGGAGATGCTTGTCTGTATACACATAGCCTGAAGCGGCTAAAACTTTTCCGGGAAGGAATTCTGTATTTGGAATATTTCTAAAAGTAGGAATGACAAGCGAATATTCTTTTACTGTCCCGTCCTTAAAAATAACTGATTTCGAGTCCTTGCTTACTTTAACCTTTTCATTATTGATAATTGAAACACCAAAATTTGTTAATCTCTCAACAACTTGTCGTCTGTGGCATTCCTTCAATTCCGGGAGGAGATGTTCATTACCAGTGTATAAATCGAACGTTGTAGTCTTTCCATAATTGGATGATAATTCAGCTATAACTTCAACCCCGGTGATTCCAGCACCTACAACAGCGATGCTTTCGGCGTGCTTTATATCCTCAGATAAGCGTTTTACTGCGTTTATGGAATACGAATGATCAAGTAAGTTGTCCAATTTTAAAGCCAAGCAATCACTTCTAGTACCTGTCGCAACCATTAAATAGTCATAATTTAAAGAAGATTCAGATTTATGAAGATCCACTTGTCTATTATCCAAATCAACATTTTTAACTGACCCTTGGACATATTCCACTTTATGTTTAGAATTAACTTTCAATTTGGAAATTAAGTCTTGGAGACTGAAAACCACTTTGTTAATTGAATCAGGCTCGACCAACAATCTAGGACTAGACATATTGAAATATGTATGATCATTTGGCGAGATGATCCTGATGACCAATTCGAGATTGGCTGGATTCTTCCTGGAAAGCAAAGTCCTCAAAGCAAGAATTCCAGCATAGGAAGCCCCAAGGATTATGACTCTTTTCGTGTTATTAGTCATTGATGCTTTGTGTGTTTTAAAAAGACAAAAACCAGTAAATTAAGTTGGGCAACAAGAGCTTTTTATAGTTTCCATAAGGGAAAAATTATTTTATTTTATTTTAATTTTTGCAACCAAGTCAGGGGCAATTACGGGGAACGGAAACATCCCAAAGGTGTAACCCCGAACTGTTGTGGCTCTCCAACTTATTATTATGAAACAATGAATTAACCCAATTTCTTGGTTGATGTGGAACCTCCAACAATGGAAATCTTCCGAGATTATTTTCCATTTGACTATTTTTGGGCGATTTTGATTAGTAACAGCCCTAAGCCAGATCATATTATTAATGAATTACTAAAGGAGTTGGCAGTGATTATAATTTCTGCGGATGTTGATTTTCTTTTCCGTCTTCCATTAGTTGTTTACTTGTTTGATATCTAAGAAATGCATAGATTCAAGAACAGAAAATAGGTATCATGTAACCAATCAATGAGTGGAAGAAAATTATTATATAAGAAACTTACTTAGGATAAATACAGTTTTGCCTTAGGGATCAAAAAATCTTTTGCTTTGAATTGTTTGACTACAAACTTAGGAAGCGGAATGTTCCAAATTGCAGCAACACCTCCATCTCTGCCAATTGGTACAACAAATGATTTGTCAGTCTGAACAGGTTCGTATTTCTTTAGTTTAATATCCTTCTTTTCAAAGATCTCATGGGCAACAGTTGCTTCAAATACTTGCTTTTGAGCATAGAATAGATCAAGACTAGATTTCTTTCCGCAATCTAAGATATCACCTAAACCGATAACTTCATGATAGTTTTTAAGTCTGAAATATTCATCAGTATCCAAATATCCTCGTTTGCTCAAAACCGAAGAAGGGAGAAATTCACTGTTGGGAATACTTCTATACGCTGGAATCACCACTGAATATTTCTTAACAGTCCCGTCTTGTAATTTAACTGCTGTATTATCTTCAATGATCTTAACCATTTCGTTATTTATTATCTCGACCCCAAGTTTATTCAATCTATCTATACCTTTCTTTCTATGACATGATTCAAACTCAGCCAAAGGAGATTCTTGCCCAGTGTATAAAGTCACTTTTTTGGTGAATTTACGATTATTAGTCAACTCCCCAGCAATTTCAACCCCAGTAGTACCTCCTCCAATAACTGCGATTGAATTAGCTGATCTGATCTTTTTGGATAATGATTGAATCTCTCGGATTGTATGATGTTGGCTTTGGATGTTGCTCAACTTGAATGCAAGTGAATCCATTCTGTTCCCACTAGCAATAATCAAAGCATCATATTCTATGGGAACAAGTGATTTATGAAGATAAATCTTTCTTTTATCTAAATTAATATCTGAAACTGATCCCTGAGTGAATGTGAATTGATCCTTACTGTTGTGATTTAAATTCTTTAGTATATCTTGAATATTAAAGAGGACTTTATGTAATAGCTCTGGTTGAACTAACAATCTTGGACTAGCGATATTGAAGTATGCAAAATCGTTGGGTGAAATTAAATGTGCCAGCAAAGATACACTCGATGGACACTGCCTTGCAAGGGTCTTCATAGCTAATAGACCTGCCTGTGAGGCACCTATGACAACTACTCTCTTCATGATGGCTGCTAATAATTTGGTGGAAGAAAAAAGAGTTGAAGAAAAAAGCAAATAGCAACCATTGAAAAAGTTATTGTAGCCCCTTATATTGTTATTATTTTGAAGAGCAATCTTAGTTACATACTTAAGTGCGTGGCCCGAGAAAGTGATTAAGAAGGATTTTACAGTCGTTGCATCAAGATCGATCAACTTCTCTATACGTCATTTTTGTATGAATCACAAAGGCAAGGTTTCTCTAACCACAACATCTATTCTATTCTACTCTACTTAGACAATTATTGAAATCAAAGTAACTTAGCATAATTACATGTAACCACCTGGAAAGAAATTCAAGTAAGGAACCAACGAGCTCTAGATATCAGATAATCTTTTGCTCTCTGACTTCTAACTATGAAATTAGGCATTCGTATTCCAAACGAAAGTGCAACACCTCCATCTCTTCCAATCGGACACATAAACGAAACGCTCTTTTCAGTTTGATATGGTTTCAACTTTGTCGATTTCCTTTCAAATATTTCATACTCTATCGTTTTTGTCAAGACTGGCTTTTGATAGTGGAATAAATCCACAGCTGAAGAAACTCCCATATCCAAAACATCTCCCATACATATCACATTATGGTAATTTTCAAGACGAAGGTATTTATCGGTTTTGATGTATTTGGTATCACTTAAGACTGTATCGGGTAAGAAATCAGTATTGGGGATGTTACGATGTGCTTGAACTACGACTGAGTATTCCTTGATCGTTCCATCTTTTAATGTCACAGATTTTCCATCTTCATTAATCTTTACTTTATCGTTATTCACGATTTCAACTCCGAGCTTCTCCAATTTCTCACTTGCTTTTCTTCTTAAAGGGTCAGGGAATCTGGGTAGTGGCATACCTCTACCAGAATACAAAACTACTTTCTTAGTATCTCCAAAATCATCTCCAATTTCTCCGGCGA
Organism: Hemisphaericaspora subhashii; assembly: GCF_019202705.1. Classification (NCBI taxonomy): domain Eukaryota; kingdom Fungi; phylum Ascomycota; class Pichiomycetes; order Serinales; family Debaryomycetaceae; genus Hemisphaericaspora; species Hemisphaericaspora subhashii. The sequence continues at coordinate 77,746 of NW_026057307.1, read as the reverse complement.
TTTCGACCCCAGTTCCACCGGCACCTACAATGGCAATACTTTCTGCTGATTCGAGCTTTTTGTGTAAGGATTTAATTCCATTGACGGAGTATTGTTGGTCCTGGATATTATCCAATTTAAATCCAGGTTCCATTAGTCTGGTTCCAGTTGTGATTAGCAAATTATCATAACAAATTTGTGATCCGTCATCTTCAGCGAGACATACCACACGTTTATCTAAATCAACGTTCCCCACTGATCCTTGTATAAAGGTTACACTATGCCTAGTATTCTTGACGTATTTGTCGATGGTATCCTGGAGCTTGAAAAGCACTTTTGGGCATGATTCCGGTTCGAGTATTAATCGAGGACTTGCCATATTAAAGTAGGTATAATCATTGGGAGATATCAAATAGATATTTAATTTTAGATCTGATGGACATTTCCTCGATCTTAATAATATCTTTAATGCAATTATACCTGCGTATGATGCTCCAATGATAACTATATCCTTAACCCTACCTGTCATTCTGTGTGGTGTATAACGATCTAAGAGGCATTTAAATGAAGAAACGGAGGGAATAATCCCCTTCTTTATAAAAGGGATTATTTAAAGTTTGAACCAATTGCATTGTTGTCCGATTCGGAAAGCAGCCTTGCAGCTTTTTTCAGCATGTTCTTTATGACGGCTGCATGTTGAAATTATAACACCCAAGATAAAATTTGACGGAACTTCGCCTTCTGTCAGGATTCATTACCTTAATTCCTACGGCTGCATGTTGAAATTATAACACCCAAGATAAAATTTGACGGAACTTCGCCTTCTGTCAGGATTCATTACCTTAATTCCTTCGTTATCTCTCAAAGCTACATATAAATTCCAATCTGTTACTGGAATTTGCCTTCTGGAATATAACCTTTGCCTGAGAGCTCGTACAAAGTTTATAGACAGGATCAGTGCATTTTAATAAATTACACATCTGATGGAAGGTTATTTATAGAGATATGGAAACGGTCGGATTTCGGACTATTCCCCGAAAACGGCCCATGCTGTTTATAAATTTTAATGGTACTCTGGAAAATACTGATTTTTTTTGGTATTGAACAAAACAAATGATCAATTCACGTGGTAACACAGGGTTGCGTCTTGTCAACTGGAAACCACCATATTATTTACTAGCAATTAATTAATTTTGTGGGGTTAAACTCCTGAGCTTTGGTCGAAGTGGTGAGGAGACAGGGTTTCATGTCGTAAACTAATTATACAAACTGGTAGTGTTCATACCAGTGTGACCGAGCACTATTTCAATCCTTTACCAGGGAGGCATTGGAACCCTTCTTTGATCATAACTTTAATCTAATACAAGAGAACATAACCCATGTGATGCCTTCTTCTTTCATATACTCTTCAAGCTATAAGATGGACCAATGGGATTGAGAATGTTTCTGCTTAGCCGTTTAGAAACTGTCAATAAGCTTTTCCTCGGATAAAGTGAACGGCTTAACGACAGTTCATGCAGAATCACTAATTTGATTGTAGAAAAAAAAAACTTACATTATCGGAGATTTTTCGGACTTGATGTAACTGAAAAAAAAAATTTTTTTACACGATAAGAATCAACATTTAATTATTAAACACACATTAGGTACATACAAATGGGTTCAACATACTATAAACGTCATATTTAATGAGCACCAGAGATGAAGAACCATTTGTCAATAGACTTGTCAATTGGAGCAGGAGCTTCATTAGTACCAGCCGGGATTTCAGAAGCAGCAGCAGCAGAGAAAGTAGCAGTAGTATCTAAAGTAGTGTTGGTTAAATCAATACCCTTAGAATCTGGAGATTCACCCTTGATCAATCTTTCCCAAGCTTCAGAACATTCAGCAATAACTTCTTCAGCATATTTCTTGTTCTTACATTCACCGGAGAAAGCGAATTGGTTTTCTGGCTTACCATCTGGAATCTTGTAAATTCTGAACCATTCGTTAGTGGCTCTTAATAAACCAGGTAAATGAGTTTCAACATCTTCGATGTCATTTAATTTTGGAGCTAATGGATCATTGACATCAATGGCAATGATTTTCCAATCAGTTTCACCTTCATCTAAAAGAGCCATAACACCCAAAACCTTAACTTGTTTGATTTCACCAACAGTGGCAACTCTTTCACCGATTTCACAAACATCTAAAGGATCATTGTCACCTTTGGCCTTAGTTTCTGGGTGGATTTGGTTTGGATCTTCCCAAGTTTGTGGGAAAGCACCATAGTTATGAATGTAACCGTGGTGTGGGAAACAGTTACGAACAAATCTTAACTTACCTTTCTTGATATCTTGGACGATTGGGTTTAATTTTTGTTCCTTGGAGATTTCTACTTTGGCATTGGTCCATCTTGGAATTTCAACAACCATGTTTAAGATAGTTTTTTCTTCATTAGCGAATAATGGAATATCGTGGAATGGAGAAACTGGTTTACCATCCTTTTCAACGTAGACTTTGTAGTCTAAGGTGTTAGCTGGAGCAATTTGACGAGTAGTATAAGACATTTCTTGTAATGATACGATTCAATGGATGTAGAATACAGAAAAGAGAAAGAGTAATGAATGTGTTGAAAATTTTTTGTTGCAGATTTGAAAATTTCAACGAGGTTACAGCGTGTGCGAAATTTAAAATGTGTGTGTGTTATACTGCGAGAAATTAATGAATGGAAGTGCGTCGTCCTGCTGTCGTATTAAAATTAGCAACGTGAATAATTTTATTTGCTGAGAATTTTTATTTTTTTCGTGGTTGCTTTATCGAACACAATAGAAACGAAATCTTAGCACAAGTCACGTGTGTTTGGGTGGAGCTTACTCTATGGACTGAATTTTACCAATCAAATAATCATTAATTGAATTGTTATTTGATAACTCAATAACATTCATTTCTGATTTATTAAACAACAACAATCCTCTTGTTAACTCTCGTCTCCACATTTCACTCAGTTTGTCACCATCCAGGTTCTTTTTCAACATATTTATAATCAATGTAATTTCTCTTAAATTTATTTGCAACCAATTTACCAAATCTGTCTCAATTAAGTATACACCACCATAAATCAACAGATTATCGTACTTAAGATATTGTTTATAGATATTAATACCATAAACATCCGAATCGAAAAATCCAACCGAAACCGTATTCTTAAACAGTTGTTTTAACCAGAAAAGAAATTTTTGAGTTAATTTGTCAGGGTAACCCTTCCCCGTTATAATTAAGAAATTTGATAAGATTGTACTATTAGACTTACCAAGAAAATTAACAAATGATTGAAATACAGCATCCTTTTCTAATACTACAATCAATAGCTTTCTATCAGAGTCTTTATCGTTAGCAGTAATTAGTACCTTTTGAAAATTAATTGGAATTAATGTTGGTTGATTCTTAGTCTGGAAAAACCAATCCCCATAGACTAATCCTTTTGGAGATGGATAGATTCCAATATCATTCTCCAATGACCATTGTAACGATTCTTCAATTATCAAAGTTAATAAATTCTTACAATTAATCTGCTTATGTTCAAATAGATTTACATCTTGATAATAAATATCTCTAATTGTTGTTATTTTATTTGGTTGTTGTATATGGTTGATTAATAGTCTAATGATTTTAATAATTGATGAAAATTTAAGTAATTCATTTTCTTTGGATGAGAATTGATTGATGCTTATTGTTTTCTTGTTTCTATCTGTACTGGATGAACAGCTTCTAAATAGGATAAAAGTTATTGGGACAAAGTTCGTAAGGCTTTGGGTGATTTGCAACCAAATATTCTGAAGTACTTCTAATTTAGTTCTAGATCTACGTTAGTCTTATAAATTTATTTTCTAGTACAAGCCCAACACCCGCTACTTATCCTATACATACCTTGAAGAGTCATCAACAATTTCAATAATCGTACCCCCCTTCATTCAGGCTTTTGTCCTTGAACCAGTTGGTTGTAAAAAGTTAAAAGTTAAAAAAAAAGCAGCAACCGTTAAATTGGCGATGTCGTACATTGCCAAAAATGTCGTACACATGATCATAATAATCAACTGGGGCTAAGAACGGATTGGGATCACATTAGCCATAATATCCGCTAATCAATCTGTTATTTTCAAACATCTATACTATACATCGTACAGAATAACATGGCCCCGAGGTCATGCCAAGTTCAAATTATCCAAAAAAATAATAAATTATACAATGGACAGAAATGATATTTTGGGGATGAATTTGATGTATTTTATTTTATAGCCTCGTTAGCATTAGCCATTTTTTAGATTTCAAATGACCGAAAATTTCCCCCGAATTGATTACGTAACCATTTTTTTTAAAACCAACACTAAACTACACCCCCAAAAAAAGTATGAAACGAAAAGAAAGCAAAAAAGAAAAACAAATTTCTTTATTCCTTGGCCATTGGTTATACAAATTATTTCTTACTTACCAACAAGGGTTTTTCAACAACTGTCGCAGATTCCGCATTCGCTTTCATATCAAAGAGTAATAATAACAAAACATAAAACATGTCAATAATAAATCTTGAACATGTCAAACGTCAAGAATTTAATACAGATTGGTCCGGAGGGGCAAGATGGGCGTTCTTTGCTATATTTGTAGTGATGATAATCATTGTATTATTAGGTACATTCAGAGTAAACAAAAGGAGGATGCAAAGAGGGTCACAACCATTACCAGGGACGAGTTGGATGACTCCACCGTCATATAGACAATCTCAAAATCAATATGATCAACCTGATCATGTCCGTGACCCGGATTTACCGAGTGCATATGTTCCACAATATACTGAGACCGCAAATGAATACGATATGGGGTATTATGATCCACAAGGGGTTTTCCATCCTAATCCGAATGCAAAATCTCCTATTCCTCATCCACCTGAAGTACATCAAAGGACGGGAAATGCGTTCGTTGGGACGGGGGCAAGTCCATTACAATCAAATTTACCTTCACAAATACCTACTAATGCTAATCAAGAGGGAGATCGAGTAGATGATGAAAGTATTGGTGATATGCTTAGACCTCCAGCTGGACCGCCACCACTTTCTACTACTGCCTCAGGCTTGAATCCTAATAGCAATAACAATACATCAGAAGTTAATTATCATACTGTTGAAACATTCACACCGCCAGCCGGGCCTCCACCGGGCCGCACATTCAATAGCTAGTTCTTCCACAAGTCATTCAGAGACATTGCCGACGATGTCCGAAACATCCACAAAAGGAGGGAAACGTTGAACAACAAGCACGGCATAGCCCATTTTTGGTTAATTATTTTCCTAGTTGAATTTATCTTTTTAATAGTAAATATATATTTTTTTTGGCATAGATTGGACATCTGTGTGTTGTGTTTATATCTCCGTCCCGATAAAAGGACGAGAGACGTAACTGTTGCTTTGAGATGGTTTTGCGGGGCCATTTCTTAGGAAATATTACGTCATATAGTGAATTCGTTGAAGAGAGATGATTTTGGGTCCCTTCTAGAATTTTGTAAATATTAGTAAATCGTATATCAAAAATCCTCGTTGTTCTGAATGATGCTAGATTCAATTGAATAGAAGATACGTTTGATATAAACGAGGCATTAAATCCGATTCCATATTAATGTCTATGATATCATAGTTTTTAAGGTATAATTAACCCAACAAGGCTTAATGAGAATAATAAATAACAATAGAATCCTGTGACATGAAATTATTTACGACGTTGCGACATTTTAGTTTGAGCAATTAAATAAATAATATTTTATTTTTCCCCCATAATTCAATCCCATATTATCCCCTTTCTTCTAATTCTAGTTCTAGTTCCTGTCACTCTTGGCTCTCTGTCACTTTCTCTTCTAGGGGAATTCATATATAAATATATTGATTAAGAATTTCAAACAAATTTTTTAATTTTAATTTTAATTTATTTCTTCACTTCCCTTAAGTTACTAAACTTATTAAGTTTCAATTAATAGAAGGTTATAAGAATCATCTACGTAAAAGTCTCATCCAGAGAAAAACTTTAGAAATAGTAACGCCAATTAACTAATCACTTTAAAAAGTCAAAAACTTTTTAAGAAACAAGGCATTAACCAATTTGACACAATATGTATATCAATAATCCGTCAGACCATACAATTGAATTATCCAAAAGACAAGGCAGCGGCTCTACCGGTGTAGGATACATCTTTCTAGCCGTCACATTAGCAGCCGGAGTAATGATGTCAATAGCAATCACAGTAAGAACCAATAAGAAACGGAAAGAAATAGGAAAGCCACCAATCTATGGTACTAGTTGGATTACACCTCCATCATATCGACAATCACAAAATCAATATAATCAACCAAGTGTAAGACAACAAACACGAGATCCGGAATTACCAAGTAGTTATGTCCCAACATATTCTGAAAAAACAAATGAAACTGATTTAGGGTATTATGATTCAGAAGGAAAATTTCATTTAAATCCAAATGCAAAAGTTCCATTTCCTCCTCCTGTACATCCAAAACCTTCAAGTTTGAATCTGAATGATAGAATTGTCGTGCTGGATTCTATAGGCGGCGGTGATGATAATATAGTTAATGATGAGAATTCAATCAACCAATCAGATAGATATTCAAATGAGTCTACACCTCCACCACCACCTTCTCCACCCCCATTCTCGGCTCTTCCAATAACTCCATTCCCTGGAGGATATACTGAAAGTCACAGTGTAGAGGAGAGAAGAAGTGAAAGTGAACCAAACAGAGAGGAAGAAACAAGAACTTCGACGGTTGCTAATATTAATAGTACTACTACTACAACTGATAGTGCTGTTAAAAAGAATGAAATTTCTACATAGATGCAATGATTATCATTGCTAGAAAGTTTTCTTTCTTAATTTATTATTTTCTGGGTTTTTTTGCATAATGATACTTTATTAAGGTTATACATGTATAACCCAAAAAAAAGAGGATGTTTTCCTTTTTATAGAGATGCTATTGAATAACTTTATTTTAATAATTTCTTATTTTCTTCTAAATTTCTAATTTCTAGTTCTGCAGAATTTAATGAATTAATAAATAATTTTACTTTTACAATAACTTTGAAGTTGAAGGTTTGATTACAATTGATGGACATAGGAATGTGTGTGTCTATTTTTAGACAAGAAATATTGAAGGATCTGTAGAGAAGGATTTTTCTGGTGGTGGGGACATTTTGACAAGCAAATTTCAAAAATTCCCCACCTGGAACTTCTTTGTTCTTTATTCTCCCTACATCTTTGTACTTCTACTTATGCCAAGGAATTTCTCGACTTCTTTATTTTCCTACTGGATTAGTAAAGAGTTGATCGCTAAAGAAATTATTTACCCCTAAAAAATAAAAATTAAGCTTTTAGTTTTTGACAGATCGATCGTTTTATATTTTTTGCAGCCATAGAAAAAAACTTTAATTAAAATTATGACACAAACCAAAAAAAAGTAGAACACAAAATTAAAAAAAACAATACAACAGTTACACCACTACACACAAGCCATAAAATTAAATTCTAATATCCTCTTCCTTATCAGGAGGAGGACCATTTACCTCAATACCAGCTTTATCATCAAGTCCAGCATCATCATCAATAACCTCCACATCATGAGTTGCCGCCTTTTCCTTCTCAACCTGTCCTAATCCCAACAGATCCTTAACAATCCAAATCTTACCCATCTTATCATAAACATTTGGATCATCATATGCTTGAGCCAAGAATTCTTCATTGTATTCTATATAGTTAAAATAACTATCTGGTAAGATGCTTCGTAATTGTTCAAAAGTTTGGAGATGGGGTTGGAAAAAAATCTTAAACCAATTAAGTGTCTTCTTGGGAGTTTCTCCAACAACTTGCAATTTCTCATTATGGTTGTGGTTGTGATTGGGGTTGTTTGCATCTGACAGATCTTCTTCATCTTTTCTAGGATGGGTGGATAATGTTGTGGTTTCATATCCAAATGGATTTTCGGAAAGGTTCTTATTTGGAATCACTTGATCCTTATGTTCTTCTTCTGCTTCTGGCAATTCACCATCAGGGGTTTGCCAATATGATTCACCAACTTGTTTAATTTCAGCTGATCCTTGATCTTTAGGATATGAATAATTGGAATCTCCACTAGCATATCTAATAGCAGAAATAGGCACAGTATCGATCAATGGCATAAATTTCCTCGAGATCCAAAATTTAGCCAAGACACTAATAACAATTATAACCGCTTCAAGGGCAACTGAAACCCAATTCTTGGAAAATACAAAAATTGCAGTTATCCATAATTGAGCCATGAAAATCCCGGTAAATAATTGAAATAATGAAATAACATAATTCTTACCACGATTATCATGAACATTTGGACGTAATACATAAATCAAAGTATAAATAAATGTAAAATAAAACAAAAGGAATGCAATTGAAGTAAAACCCAAAATCAAGGGTGCTAATACTGAATAAGCCAATGCAATCACAGTTAATAATTGGAATCCAGGATATAAGGTTGAAAAATCAGGTTCACCAACCGTATTTGATCTAGTCCATTTCTTTCTTGGAGTTCCATCTAAAATACGACCCAAAATATGGGATAATATTAATGTAACCAATTGTAACAACACTCCAGAACTTATAGTTAACCCTTGTAAACATAAATAAGCAAAATAGAAATTAACCGAAGTAGGGAATTTTGCCGATAAAGTTTGTAAAGCCTTCAGAGCATCATGTAAAATTTCAGTCACGACCGAAGCAGCAGAAGAACCTAATGCAACAGCAAGGAAAACATTCACAACTTGGAAAGCAAAATACCAAGATTGACAATATTCATTCACTTGTTGCACAGTAATACATCCACTAAATTTCCCCATAAACTTGATAAATGGTGGAACTAATGACATCAAAATTGACAATAATACAACCGGAAGTAAACCGGTGATAATACCCATGAGTGCTTGGGGCATATTGTCAATAAACTTCAAAAATGGAACTTTATCAATCAAGAAATTGATATTTGAAATAGAACCAACTACAGCAACTGGAATACACCAAAATATAATTGTGGCAGTTAAAATACTAGTAGCAATCAATTTCTTAGCCCATCTTTTTGAAGTTGATAATTGAAGATTTTTCCAAATGATATCATCGGGTGCAATTCCAGTGAAATATTTGGATAATTTAAATTCAGAATTATAAGGGAGTGCTTGATATGCACGTTGAAGATCCAATTGAGTTGGGAATTCAATAAATACTGCTGGTAATTGTTCATTTTCATCAAATTTGGCTTGCATTCCATCAATATCATCATTTAATTCTTTTAATTTCTTGGGGCAATAATCTAATGTATCAACTTTTTCACCAATTAAAAACTTTAATCTATGAGTTGGACGTTTTTTCATATATTGATTAATATCATTTTCTGGTTCTGGAACTGGCTTATTCTTCTTTAATAATTTATTTCTCAATTTGACGGCTTTAATAATCACTTTATTCAAAGCACCTTCATATTTATTACTTAATTTAGTTCTATCTTCAACTTTATCTTGTAATTCTTTATAATTTCTTGAATACCAAATATGATTAGCTCTAGGGAATAATTCCTTTAATTTTGAATCATTCAATATATCAACATTAACTTCGGTTAATAATAAAGTTCTTGAACTCAACATAGAATCATACAATGGAGTAGTTTGTAATGCATGTCTATAAGTGACATAATAAACCAATTCACGATAAATCAAAAATATAACCAATCCAAACAATATCCAAGATAAGAAAACAGAAGCTAAAGCTCTCCATTTATTAGTAATATTTGAAAATGATAAAATATCGAATCCTTTAATTTTTGAACCCGGAATTAAATTATTACCATTAGTAGCATAAACTGGAAATAAAATTGGCCAAGTTACAATAACTCCAATTAAACAAACACATAAAAATTCAAATAAAAATCTTAAAAAGAAATATCCATCAGTTCCTGAATGTTGAATAATATAAGATTGAGGTTTTCTTAATAAATTAGTTAACCAACTAAAAGCACCACTTGAAACTGGTTCAGTTTGTAAATCTTTAGGTAATGATTTAACTACTGATTTTGGTTCATAGACCCTAGTTTGTTTCTTTCTGATTGCCAAGAATATTGTAACAAATACAACAGCAGTAATTAAAGTTGGAATTAATGTTGATAAGAATTGTGAAACAGAAGCATTGGTCGTTGTTGGAGAATCGCCATCTGCCATCTTGAAGTAATAATAATTTGATTAACGCTTATGAAAAAAATATATTTGCAATTTGATTAAATAAAATTGATAATATAATTGTCAATTGGGGAGATGAGGGAGTTTGGTTAAAATTGACAATTGAAGGGATAAATTGATGTCTTTAAATAATGTAAAAAGATAAATTTAAACTTTTGAATGATAATTGGTTAAGGTGAAATGGTTGTAAAAAAAAGACAATTTAAGGAAAGTTAAGCAAAAAAGAATTTAAACATAAAATTACGCTTATTTACAGAACTTAAATAGCAACCGCGTTCTTAACTATTCACCCAAAAGAAGGAGATCCAGATAGAGAAAGAGCGAGAGGGGTGATTTGACGTCATTGTTTCTTTACTCGAAGGAAAATAATAATTATTTCATAAATTTCAAATGCTAACTATTGGACACAGAGATTGGCTGAGAGATGACAATTGTACATAAAAGGCTTTTAAGATTAATGAATTTCATGTGAGTGAATAAACAACAAAGAATCATCAAAATTTCACATCCCCCAGCCATTGTAAGCCGCAAGAGAAAAAAAAAGAAGGTACGGAAATATGACACGATGAGAGAATACTGCACAGAACATTTCTATTGTACGGCTGAAGCCACCAAAACAAATTAATCTAACAATACACTTGTGACTTATTAATTGTTAGATCACCCACGGTTAATTACCCACCACGCGCCTTATTAAAAGTACTCATATGCACAAGTTACGATATTACCATATTCATACATTAAAGGCTAGCCAATGGGACACGTAGTCTTTCTTTGATTAAAGTTACAAACCCCCCCTGGTATTGTTCGTCTAATGGAATGAAGCAATTCGTGTCATGCAGCAAAAAATAGGGTTGTGATTCCGATTGTTAGTTTGTTTATTGGTTTGCTTGCTTCCTGCATAGACAAACTCTCTTTAATCTTCCATCTAACAACAAGATTCCTGATCTATTGCATCATAAGCGACGACACCAGGTTTTTTTTTTTTTACATAGTTGTTGGTTAAAAGCCATTTTTCGTAATTTGATTTGTCTGTTTCTAGAATATGTAAGTGACAACTTTACGGAAATATCATTTCCGTTTTCCCTGTGCAATTATGATTCGAATTACAATTATCAAACACCCTTCACTTAAATTGTTTCTAAATATAGACCCCATCATATCTGGAGACTATTTTCGAATTATTAATTAATTGCAGCGCAAATGTAAATGTATGCACCCTTCCCGATGGTTGTCTTGGCAATGCCCTGATGATCCGATTCTTCTGCATATACAATTGTTGCACAGCCATCCTGGTCATCTCGATTTATATTGAAGGCCATGCCTATTGAAATAAAATAGAAGACCTTAGTTCGGATGGCTTGTCATATTTGTTTAACCTGTCGAGTTGTCGATTCTTCAGAGGAATGTGCTAACTTTCTAACCCGTGAAGAACATTTTCGCAGCCATTTCTACTAAAAAATAAAATGTGGAACCACATATCAAAAATGAATAATCAATATGTCTTTACAAATACTTCATTTCAATAGACGTGATCCATGAGACAATACATCATTTTGTTACAACTATCAGCAGTACTCATTTTTCTCACCGGTGTTGTTGTTTCAGACCCATTCCCTGGAGATACTGAACCACCAATCCCAACCCCAAAATTAATCGAAGTTGAAAACTACACCCGCCTCTCAAAAACCATTCAAAGGCATTATAAACACCTAGAACCAAACCACCAACTAATCATCCAAATAATGGACACAAACACCTACATAACCCCCAATACCAAAGACCTGACTACTTCCCAATTTTCTGAAATCCCCGAAAATTGGGTTGAATTCTATACCAGTGATGAACATCATGAAATCCACCCTGATGGAATCACCCTCCTTCTTCATGAAACTGCCAATCAAACCAACCTAACTGGAGAAATCCTGTTTGCATTTACTCAAGAAACCACATCGGCAATTGAATTGAGTTTGGTAAGAAGTTCATATTTCGGCATTGGATTTGTCCCACTCTGGGCCATGAGTTTATTACTTGCAGGAAGTCTTGCTCCCGAATGGAAAGATACTAGAAGTTTAATCACGACGTATACTTGTCCAGTAGCAGCTGGGAAAAGTGTTGGAATGAAGGTATTTCCCAATGTGTCACATGTTGTCCCTTGGACTAGGGAGGTTAGGTTTAGTGAGAGATTAAGAACGTTTATTATGGATTCGGAGTTGTTTCAACGACATGAAAAGGTGAGATTGTTGGCCTTGACTGGATATGAGGATGTTGAGTGTTTTTATACTGATTTGGGTCCGAATGAAGGTCCTTATGATTTGATAAATGATTTATTATAATCATACATATATATATATTTTCAATAATACATACAGGGCAGAAAATACAAGCTAACTAATTTAAAGTTCAACACCTGAAGAAACACCTTCTGCTGCTTTCTCAATTTTCTTAGCGATATCTTTAGCTTCACTACCTTTTCCAATGTATTGATCAGAAAATGGTTTGATAACATTAATATAAACAGCAGTAGCCCCACCGAAACCTGGGATACCAATATATAACAAAAAGATAGTCTTGAATAAGAAATAAAATGGAATCCAATACAAAATTGCATTTGTCCAAAATTCAATAACATTTAAGAATCCAAATACAACCCAATAAGTTAATAATTCAGTATCATCTTTAGTTGTTGCAGTTTGAAGTGCTAGTAATGAATAATAACCTGGAATAACAAATCCAGCAATATTGGATAATAATTGTCCAACACCTCCGACATTTAAAAAGACGGCCACGAAATAGAGGGCGACAAAGACAATGACAAAGTAAGATCTTGGTAATCCTGTGTTGGATTCAAAATGGTGTAAAAGGGGTAAACCACCAGTTGCCTAAGAAACAGAAATGGTTAGTATTGACTTGACACAGTTACAAGGAGGGCCAATTGCAATTGACTTGGAGCGTAATTAACATACTTGATCAACTTGAGTTAAATATTTCTTTAATTGTTCTGGTAATGCTGACATGATTTGTTAGTAGATGTTGTTGAAGAAGAAGAAGAAGAAGAAGTGAGTAGTGAAAAGAAGATCGCGAGGCCGCATAGATTGAAATATTATGGCTGGTTGATTTTTTTTGTTTGCTGTTAACAAACAAGGGGAACCCTTTGTTGCTTGTTACAAGATAAAATTTACTGTGGATGATGGTATGAATTGTGTATCTATTAACTAAGTGTGTGTGTTTTACATTATCTATATAATACTAAGTGTCTCTCTACTTCTTACCCTTTGACTTTGCACTACCTTCAAACCCTGCTCTCTTCTTTTTATTTACAATTCCTGTGAATTTTCTTAATTTTGGTTGTTGCTTTGATTTCTTACCTCCACCATTCTTCTTCTTATTATCTCTTCTTGCTTTTAAATTGGCTTCTCTTCTTTTAGCTCTAGCATCAACAGTATCTTTAACAATCTGTTTACGATCTTTCCATTCAATTTCACTCTTTAATTTCTGCTTTTCTTTACGTTTTAAAGCTTTCTTTAATAATTTTTCATCATCTTTTACTTTGACTCCTTCTGCTTGTAACATCACTCTCTTCCATTTCTCTTTTTCTTGTACTTTAGTTTGATCTTCTTTTGATAATGTTGCTAATTTCTCTTTCTTCTTTTGAATCTTATTTAAATGGGCCTTTAAATCATTATTAGCTGGTCCTTTTTGTTTCTTTCTTTCAGCAGTATTACGAAGTTTAGTCAAATCAGATGTAACTTGAGATCCATCTTGGAAAACAATATTTCCAAACAAAACAGTCAGTTTATTTTCTTCTTGTTCTACTTCTTCATCCACATCTTCACCTTCACTATCAGAATCAGAATCATCATCTTCAAGCTCGGCATGCTTTCTCTTTTCTTTACGTAATTCTTCTTTTCGTTTTCTTTCAGCTAAGATTTGTTCACGAGATTGTGGTGCTCCACTAACTTTGGTACCTGGTGCTTTTCTCTTTTCTTTTAAATTAGTAATCTTACTTGCTAGCTGTTCTCTTAATTTTGCCAACTTCTCATCACGTTGTTTCTTTTCTTCGGGACTTAATTCCTGTTTCTTCTTCTTATTCTTTTGAACTTGTTGTTTCTCAAATTTACTTTCTTGTTCTTCTTCTTCTATTTCATTCCCTTCATCATCAAATATTAATCCATTACTAGTCATAATATCACCTTCATCGTCATCCTCTCCCTTTTGTTCTTCTTCTTCTTCTTCGTCTCCACTCACATCCATATCAGGTATCTCAACGTCCTCTTCGCTATCGTCATAAATCGGAGCAGGTAACTTCTTAGGCAACTCAACCTTCTTCGCACCTTTCTTCACCGAATTATCCATCACATCTTTAGCAGAAACATGAGAATTCTCATATTCATCTGCCATTTCCCGATTTTCTGGGTTTAATTTAGCTCGTTTATGTTGAGAAATTTCCGATTTAGATTTCTTTTTGGCATTCCATTGATCTTGGGTTGCTAAATCATAGTAGTATTTGGCGGGAATTAAGGAAAGAAGACCGTCAAAGGCGGTGGAATGGATCTTGAGACGTTCTTCTAATGAGTTGGTCATGGCTTTAGATGGGTTGGTTTAGAGGAGATTGCTAGAGATGAGGTTTAATAATTTTGATAAATAATTTTTTTTCTTAGTGATTTATCGCGATGATCATTTGGGGTGAAAAATTTAATATAGAGCTACGAAGTTGTATAGGTGATGGAACTGCATTATGAGTATGGTGTCAGTAATTTGGCTGATCAGAAGCATGCCATAGTGTAGTAATTGAAAGAATTATAGGTTTTATAGATGTGTTAAACAATGGATAGTGAAGCAAATGGCAAAATTGAATGTCCCGGCGTATATGTCAGAATGATTCACATACATAATCTATTCTGATATTTACGCATACCAAATATCCCACCAAACAAAATTGTCACCATTTCCACTCGTGGTGTATTTCAACGCGGGAGGATTTTCCACGATAAGACCAATTCCCATCCTTTTCTACCCCCACATAATCCCCAATCAATTCACATACACACATCAATGTCATCATCATCCAATCCACCTTTAGCACAATATCTAATCCTTTCGTTGCCACAATCCATCAATGCCCATGAATGGTTAGAACAATCTTTAAATAATGGACTTTCACCCTTATATAATCTTAAAGTTCCCGATTTCCAAACGGGGACATTAGATTCTTTGGTTACAGAAAGTGAAGAACTTGCCAAGATTGATCAACAATTAGGTTCCAGTATTCTGAAAATCATTGATATCTTAAATTCAATTAATGATACTCCATCTAAAACATTTGCTAGAATTGTTCAACTGAAATTAGTATATGATTATATACAAAATTTCAATTGGAATACATCCAAATATCGATTAGATAAATCAATTAATTTTTTAGTTAAATTATTAAGTGGAGAAGCAATTGCTTTAGATAATGATGTTAGAGCAAGTTATCAAAATTATCAAACTGCTAAATCTAATTTCTTAGCTGCTGATCGTAAAAAGAATGGTGATTTATCAATAAAATCATTACATGAAATAGTTAAACCTGAACAATTTGTATTAGATCTGGAACATTTAACTACGATTTTAATTGCGGTTCCAAACAATTTAGTTAATGATTTTAAAGGAGCTTATGAAACTTTAACAGAATTTGTTATCCCTCGTTCAGCAGAATTAATTGCAAAAGATCAAGAATTTAGTTTATTTACTGTGACTTTATTTAAGAAATTTCAAAATGAATTTATTAATTCAAGTAGAGAAAGAAAATGGCATCCAAGAAATGATTTTGTATATAGTGAAGAAATGTTGAATAATTTAAGAAAAGAATTTGATTTAACAAAAGCTAATGAATTAAAACTGAAAAATGAATTAATTAGATTAGCCAAAACTGCATATTCTGATATTATGGCAAATTGGTTTCATTTGAAAGTTATTAGAGTTTATGTTGAAGCAGTATTAAGATATGGATTACCACCACAATTTGATAATTATTTAATTAAATTTGAAGGAAATAATTTAAAAAATTTATCAAAAGCTAAAAAGGAATTAATTGCAAAATTTGGATATCTTGGTGGAAGTGATTATACTTCTCATTCTTCAAATCTTCATGAATATGCTTCTTTAGTAGATGCTGATTATGAACCGTTTGTATTGTATGACTTGGAAATTAATTAAGATCAAGGCTATGTGAAGAGTAGAGCACTGAGGTCAATTGATAACACCGAGATTTGATATACCTCGAGGCTGTGATAAACAGTTCGGTTATAAAGACATATATAGGAAATATATCCGGTTACAACCGGATTTATTATTATTAGTTTTAGTTCATCAATTACATAAGTTTTAAAAGAAATTAAACATTTTTCAATTAGTAATTTGAGATTATTTATTGGGGTAATGATTTGATGATAATTGTCAGATTACATCAAATAATGACTAAAAAGGGTCTAGGCTTCAATCTGAATCTTTTTTTTGCTCTTCTCTTCTTCCCAGCCCCTTCTATTTTCCCCAGAGATAATCTCCGGAGCAATGATTTATTCCAAGGAGGTATAAATACTCATCTCAATTCCTTCCTCAAATATTCATTTCCAATCTTATCATCAGCACAATACAACAGTACAACAGTACAACAACACAACAAACAAAAGCTAAAACATGAACGGTTATCCAGCAAATTTCAAAATTGTCACTCAATCAATCTCCCCTAATGTAATGTTAGCATCTAGTGCTTTCCTTCGTTTTAACAAATTCAATTTCGGTAATCGTATGGCATTATTCAAATTCAACAAAAACATAGTAGTCTGGTCTCCATTACCTTATGGTCCACAAGTCCGAGCCACTCTTTCCCAATTCGCCAATTCCGAAACCGAGGGGGGAGAATATAATATCACTCATGTTATTGTTCCTAATCGTGAACATAACCTTGCTGCAAAATCATACAAGACTGAATTCCCAAATGTGAAAATCATTGCTATGGAAAATATCCCCGATATGCCAACTGATTATTTATTTACTTCAAAATTAGGAAATAAAGTTTTGAAAGGTGATGAATTGGCTTCAATTGTTGGTGGTGATGAAATTATTGTTAACAATTTCGAATTTGTATATTTACCATTTCATCAAAATCAAGAATTAGTGATGTATGAAAAGAGCAGTAAGGCTGTATTTGAGGGCGATTTGTTGTTTAATTTAGGTGTGCCTGGTCTGACTAGTGGAAAGGTTACATTGGAACAATTTTCACCAGAAACAGGATATCCAAAAGGGTTCAATCCTCATGGTGGGTGGAGTTTTATGACAAGATATATGCAACCATATTCAAAAGTTGGGGGGTTTCTTTTTAGAAAACTTGTGAATGTTGACAAGAGTAAACCTGGTTTGGAAGCTATTTATGGATGGAATTTTGATAAGATTGTTATGTGTCATGGAAATGTTTTGACTAAGGATGCTAAAGAAGCTTTTAAACATGTTTTCCTTTAGAGAGTGAGAGAATAGGAGTGTGTGGGTTCTCTTATAGACTATTTGTATGTGTTTTTTTAATTAGTTTATATCATTTTTTAATAAGTATTAATATGTAATTGATCGATTTGTTGTCTGTAAATTAAATTGGTTGCAAAAAAAAAAAGGTCACTTCAGACACTTAAAAATCAACCAATTAAATCAAGAGTTCTACAACGGATATGAAAACAGCAAATGTAATTCTTTGTTGCGTTACATGCAACAACCATCTATTGAATCTCTATAAACCGTTCTAACTAATCTCTCTATATATGAACCCAAATCTAAGGGTTTTCAATAAATTGTTGAATATCACCATTATGTTTAACAATTGTTTGAACTTTTGATAAGATTTCTTGGAAATCATTAAATTCAGTATATGGAATAGATTCTCTAATACAATATTTAATTAAATCTTTACCATGTTTAGCAAATAATAAATCAGTTTCTTTAGCAGCTGATAAATCACTTACACCATCACCACAATAAAACAATACTGGTGTATTATCTTTAGTGGTATATCCATGATTATCCAAATATTGTTTAATACTTCTTGCTTTATCATGACCAAAACCAGATTCAGGATCTCTATAAATGATTTCCCAATCAGATTCATCATTTGGATTAATTTCAACATCATTACTTACAATTTCAATATTTTTCATGGCATCTTCACCAATTAAATTAGTTAAAAGAGCAGATATGATTGGTTTCATACCTGAACTAATTACAATCACGGGGATATTTTCGGCTTGACACCATTCATAAAAAGATTTAAATCCGGGATCTAATTGAATATTGGCTAATAAGTATTCTATACATTCACTGAAAGGTTTATGAATTGAATCTAACATTTCTCTGAATCCATCTCTGAAAGTGGTTGTACCATCTAATATTTTATCATTAATAATCATTCTTTTAGGATGTCCCATACCTAAATTATCAGTGATATAATCATTTGAATCTTGTAAAGTGACAGTACCGTCCCAATCAGTGAAGACAATAGCAGGTGGAGTAGCAGGGGATCTGATAGGAGCAGCAGCAGTCATAGTGGTGTAAGTTATTTCTAGTAATAGTATTTTATAATATTGGAAAGAAGAAGGAAGAGAAAATAAACTGATAAGGAGTTGGAAATGAATGTGTACTCGAATATATTGAGTGAAAAATTAAAGTCAGGGTAAGTGAAAAAGAAAATGATAAAACCGTTGAATAATAAAAAAAGCAATTAAATTAATTTTATCATGTAATACACGACCTGACTTTTCCCTTTGTTAAGATCAACCACCACATTCTTATTTCTTACTAATCATACTAGTTGTTGTTTTTCATCATATAGTTGGGGTTAACACTCTGTGTATTTGTACCTACTAGAAAATTCTATTATGTATACCTTATGACCCTTTTGTCTAATATTAATGACGTAGTAATAATCGTCACCATTATTTTTTTTTCTACTGTCAATGTCTCACTAATTAACTCCCCCCTCCTCGCCCATTCTAATTGCTTTGCCCCCCCCGTAAGGGCATAATCTAATTAAAAAGTTTATTTACACTGTTTCGAAAGAGTTTATTTATAATTTAATTACATTTCTATTCTTATGGCATTTAATTAAAAAGAAGTATTTTACAAGTTCGAAATCATATGATTCTAATCACTGATGACGTATTATTCTTTTATAGACAATCTCATTTTGCCGTGTTACTTTTCTCTTTCTCCTATCAATCTGTCACGTCCAAGAAATTTTTGTGAATATTTTTAATATTGTCCCCAATTCTAAGAAGAATTACTTACGTCACACGTTCTTTTTTAATTTACGAGAATAATATCCCATATTATATGATGATCCTTTTGTGTTTATACATGTAACTATATAATACAATGACAAATTCCAATTAATCTTTTTCACTTTTCCTTCTCTTTCAATTTAAAAATCTTTTAGTTAAAACAGGAACCGTTTATTCATTTTACACAGTAAGAAAGTTTACCCGATTACTTGATAGTCATCGTCGTCTTCTTTCTAATTGTTTTCACAACCAAATTTAAAACCTTAACCAAAATATTTTTTTTTTTTCCTGGTTCCCCCTAATTTTAATTGTTTCCCGTAAGATCCATTTTTAACAAAAATCAAAACTGATTGATTCCCATTTTATTCTTTCAAACAAATTTTTAAATAAATCAACAAAGATGTTTGAAAACCTTAAAGCATTTAT
Organism: Hemisphaericaspora subhashii; assembly: GCF_019202705.1. Classification (NCBI taxonomy): domain Eukaryota; kingdom Fungi; phylum Ascomycota; class Pichiomycetes; order Serinales; family Debaryomycetaceae; genus Hemisphaericaspora; species Hemisphaericaspora subhashii. Next base: position 57,752 of record NW_026057307.1, on the reverse strand, counting down.
AAGGCATGGTAAGCAAGCCAATGAACTAAAGAAGAAACAACAACAGAAACAACAACAATATCAATTGGAGATACAAAATTCTGATTCCCTGCAAACACCAACTACTTATACCAATACCAACGACAACAATAACCCATACCAAACAAATTACACTCATCAAGGTGGTGCCACAGATGACACATTTGGTACATCTGCTACTTTAAATGATGCTATTATGAGTTATGAAGGAGATCAACCAAAACAACAGGAACAACAAAACTATAGTGTTGTTGCCACCCAATTAGTAGAAGAAGAACGTTTAGAACGACAACAGACTTCAAGAAACTTCCCTGATTTAGATCGTTATGAAATATTAGGACAAATGGGTGAAGGTGCCTTTTCAGTAGTTTATAAAGCACGAGAAATTAGTACTGAGAAAGAAGTTGCCATTAAAGTACTACGTAAATTTCAAATGGATGAAAAACAAAAGCATGCAGTATTGAAAGAAGTTACAATAATGAGACAATTAAATCATCCAAATATTGTAAAATTTATTGAATTTATTGATTCTTCAGTTTATTATTATATTGTCCAAGAATTAGCTCCTGGTGGTGAAATATTTACTGCCGTGGTTAAATATACTTATTTTTCAGAAGATTTAGCTCGTTGGGTAATTGTTCAAGTTGCTCATGCTATTAAATATTTACATGAACAAGTTGGTATCGTTCATCGAGATATTAAACCGGAAAATCTTTTATTTTTCCCCATTGATCATTATCCAAGTTCCAATCCGCGTGCTAAATTACGTAAATCAGATGATCCAAATACCAAGAAAGATGAAGGAGAATTCTTACCTGGTGTAGGAGGTGGTGGTATTGGAATTGTTAAATTGGCTGATTTTGGATTATCAAAACAAATATGGGAACATAATACCAAAACCCCTTGTGGTACAGTTGGTTATACCGCCCCGGAAATTGTAAGAGATGAAAGATATTCGCGGGAAGTTGACATGTGGGCAATTGGATGTGTATTATATACTTTATTATGTGGATTCCCTCCATTTTATGATGAACGAATTGAAACATTGACTGAAAAAGTCGCCAGGGGTGAATATACATTTTTACAACCTTGGTGGGATGAAATTAGTTATGATGCTAAAAAATGTGTAAGTAAATTATTAACAGTAGATCCGAGAAAAAGATATACAATTCTGGAATTCTTACAAGATCCATGGATAAAGAAAGGTTCAAACAAATATCCAACAGTTCCAAGTCCAATCAATGAATCAATTCCTGCTGCAGCAGCTGCGACTGTTAATGCCAAACATCCAATTCAATCAGTTAATAAATATTCCAAGAAATTTCAAAATAATTTCGACCCTGAATTATATTCACCAGCAGCAGTGGCACTTCGGGACGCTTTTGATATTTCAACAGCCGTACATCGTATGAATGAAGAAGCAGCACTTTCGGCCAACATTCCACCTCCAATGCAAGATCTTGTTGAAGAGGAAGAACTGGAAGATGAAGAAGAACAAGAGAATTTAGTCATGTATGAAAAACGTCAAACTGAGAAACAAAAGTATGTGAAACAAGTTGATAATAGAAGAATTCATCATCAACAATATAAAGCTCATATTAGTCCACAACAGAAGGTATTTGATTTAAATCTTGGTGGGGCGTCGATTTTGGAAAGAAGGAAACTTAAACAAGTTTCTATTCCGATCAGCTAGTTTCTTGTTTGCAATGACATTAATGTCGTGTTACATTGAAATGTATGTTAGTATTATCAGGAGAGAGAGATGTTTAGGTGTGATTGATCAATTTGATATTGTTAATTTTCAGAAAAAAGAAGTTTTGTTTATAAGGATTAAGTTTATAGATAAATATAATATTAAACATTATTTTGCATATCTTGAATTGATCTCTGTAAATTTATTAATAGTCTACAATGGTAACATACTGATGAGGAAGTATTCGTAAATTTCCTGATTATAAAATCATTTGGTAGCTCTACATTGTCCGGGGCAAATAGGCAAAAAAAAAAAATTTAAAAAAGCTTGTTCTGTCAATTCAGATAACGGTTTCCTTTTTCATTATTCTGAAAGTAAACAGGATATATACGATCGAATAGACAGGGGTAACGATGTCATCCTTCTCACTTCCACCACAAAATATTGAGATGGTTCAATTAGAACCAGACCTTCAACCCCAACAGTCAACAGATTCAAGTTCCTCATTTAGCAACGCGCAATTAATTCATTTTGATTTATACGCCATGTCACAATTCATAACTAAATCAACAGAACTCAAACTCAACTCCAATAAAAGAAGAAAGCTAAACCCATCAGAAGCTAACTCTGTAGATGAACAACTACTGGAAAGTATCTCGCTTGTGCATCGACATATTAAATTCCAAGATATTTCGCCTGTCCCAATCTACGGAAAGTTCTTAAATTGCCTCACACCAACCACTTCTTCTTCCTCCTCCACCTCCAGTTCCACCTACTACGAATTTGAATCAAGTGATGTATTTTTCAAAATCACCGATGGGTTATTATATATCAAGAACAAACAGATTGCAAAATCACGCTCGAGGATATTATTCAGTATGACCATGTCTCAAGATATTTCCGATGAAGTCTATTTATTAAATCTTCAACGACAACAACAGCTCAAGAGTGGGATATTGGTTGATATACCACCGAGGTTGAAATTAGGTTTCGATACTGCAAATAGTAAAATCGAGGTGGAGATTGAATATAGGATTGGGTATGTTTGTGATTTATACCTGAGTGGGAAATATGATGTTTTGGTTAGGATTAATAATTTGTTGAAGGAGAAGATTGTGCCATTTCCAACTAAGAATGAGGTGATGATATATGGGGTAGTGGAGGATGATGAGGAAGAAATTAGTCCTAGTTTGTTTTATAGATGTATTTCGGAGAATACGGCGTTGATGCCGAAATATGAGGAATCGTTTGATATACCGGAATTAGAAACTAATTTATTACGATTTCAAAAAAAGACCGTGAATTGGTTATTAGGAATGGAGAATGTTAAGCTTAATAAAGAAACCAATCGTACAGAACCAGTACCATTCTTATCTGATTTAGATCTCCAATTACTCAATTCCGAACCCACGGAAAAGGAAGAACAAGATGAACTATTATACAAACTCCTAAATCAACATTGTTTTGGTTGGAAACGGGTAATAATCGACAACAAACTATATTTCTACAACCATCTCACTTCACAAACCCTTCTGCGTCCACAAGCGATAGAATATATCCTATCATATCACAACGACGCTGACAAGAACACTTATCCACCCGTCCTCCCTGCCCAAGGACTCCTATGTGAAGAAATGGGTCTCGGAAAGACCGTCGAAATCACAACTTTGATCCTATTGAACCAAAGACCAATCCTGGAAATCAATGAACCAGTCAAGATTCAATTGAACTCATTTGGGGATATGAAAACGATCGTGAAAGCAAAAACAACTTTAGTGATTGCTCCTGAATCGATATTGAAACAATGGGTGAAAGAAATTGTTCATTTGGCTCCTAGTTTGGCGGTGACTGTATATGCTGGAGTAAATGGATATCCGAAATTAGAAAATAAACCAGCATTAATTGCAGAATATTTACGGAAATTTGATGTGGTTTTTACGACATATGCTACGATTTCGAAGGAGTTGGATTATGCCAAGTATTCTTCAACCAATAAGAAGACAAGAATGGGGAGAAAGAAACAAAGAGTGAATTATGCGACTATTGATACGGGTGACGATGAAGATGGAGAGGATGAACAAGAAGAGAGGTCAGTAGCAGATACTAGAGATGAACAAGAAGCGTTATTAGAAGACTATAAATCCCTTTTCCAACTTACAATGACCCATTCAAAACCTTCAGGAAAGGCAAATATAAGATCCACCAATACCCAAACCGAAACCGACTACGAAAAAGCCCTTCAAGATGAAATCCATCTCGCTATCAAACACAACCGTGTCCCAGAAATTTATCGTACAGTAGATTATGAATCTCCATTAATGCTAACACAATTCTGGCGAGTTGTTCTCGATGAAGTCCAAATGGTTTCTTCCACCTATTCACGAGCATTCCAATCAGCAGCTCTTATCCCCCGATTTCACGCTTGGGGTGTAAGTGGAACCCCCATCAAAAAGGATTTGCGGGATTTGTTATCCACATTACAATTCTTGAAATATCTCCCATTTATGGGTGAAATGGGGTCAAATATCTGGGATAAATTGACCACAGAAGATTTCGTGAGATTATGGACCAAGATTTCAATACGACATACGAAAGCAATGGTGCATGATGATATTCAACTTCCTCCACAACAACGAATATTATTAACGATTCCGTTTACGCCTATTGAACAAGATTTTTATAATCAAAGGTTTGAAGAATGTTTGGCGGCTATTTGTTTGGATGTGAATGGAAATCCGATTTCACTGGATTGGGAGCCGCTGGGATTGGTGTTATCATATATGAGAACTTGGCTTTCTCGATTAAGGCAGATTTGTTGTTCGCCGCAAATTGGAGTGTTGAATGTGGGATCGAAGAAGTATCGAAAGACGAATATTAGTGGTTTACGTGGATTGGGAGAAATTGGTGGGAGCGGTGGAGGATTGTTGAGATTACAAACTTTAGAGAATTTGTTAAATGATATGTTGAATAATGCATATAATGACATTACATTTATTGAAAAGTCGTTGATTGAATTATATGTTGATGTAGGTGAGTTTTTGGAATATGTGTATTGGCCGGAAATGGCTTTGAAGTTTTTGGAAATTGGTGCTGGCGAGACAAGGAAGATTATATATCGGACTGAATTGATTTTAGCGGAATATATAAGGGAGTATAAACAAAAGCGATCTGAATGGAAAAAGCAGCATGACAAACAGGACGGAAGCACGGTTGACGATGAAGACGAAGAAGAGGACGATGAGATCGGAAGTCTTCAATCGGATGATCATAAATCGCGTAAACCAAAAGATGAATCACTTGCGAAACTTGAAGATACAATCCAATCCACCCGATTGAAACTTAGGAATTGGAATGTTCTATTGCATAAATTTTATTTCTTGTTAGCATCCTCATATTTCCAAACCTATGATCCGGAGTTCCAGACATTGATAAAGGAACATAAATGTGATTTTAATATTCCAGAACAGATGCATAAATGGTTTGACCTATCGGCTGAATCAGCCCGTGCGAACGAATTGGCAAGTTTGGTTAATCAAGTCCCTGTTGAGAAATTTATATTGANGCCCGCGCGAACGAATTGGCAAGTTTGGTTAATCAAGTCCCTGTTGAGAAATTTATATTGAATGATGAAGAACCGATTGAGAACGGATTTGTGTGGGATCAGAGTCAGGAACCAAATGAAAGAATTGCCAGGACTAAATGGTATGAACTGAGATATTATGAATTGGCAGAACGGACAAGAGGAGATATTTTGAAATTGTCGATCATGAATGTTGAAAAGCTAATCAAAGCTAGAATAACTAATCGAGAATCAACCACTGATTATCTCGACGATGGTACGATATTACTTCCAAAGAATTCTAAGAAGTTATTTAAATCAATTCCTGTCATGGATGCGTCTGGTTTTGGTAATTATATTGTCTCATTCAAGGTTGAAATATTTGTCAATAAAGTAGCATCGCTCCTATCCCAACTCAACAACCAGGCAGAAGTCATAAATCAGTGGATGTCAGAACTTCTCACCCTTCTTTCGTCCCCAGTCTTATCCCAAGATAAAAATCCGCAGGGAAACGAATATGAATCCACTATCGCTGACCAAGACCGAATCTCGAGCTATTTATACATCCTTACGAAGACCCTTGGGGACCGGAGTGAATTTATCACAGGAACTGAGAATTCGATAAATATAATCGGAGTCAGGCGGGCTCAAGAGAAACGTGAACAGGAATTGGAATTGCTGAAGTTGAATGATGTGGGATTTTTAACTGAATTGGGGAAGAAACGTGATGAAATTAAACCAGCGGTGAACTGTTCGTTGCAGGAATTGGTTGTGAGTATAAATACCCTTCAAGAAGACGGAGAAGAGCTGTTACTGGGAGTACAAATACAATTAGTGAAGGATATGACCGATAGATTGGGCGTGTTGTTGGATAATCAACGGTTGGCGATTGTTTTGATGCAAAGAGAACTAAATTTGAATTGTAATGCTGTTTTTAATTGTAGGATTGATTATTATAAAAGATTACAACAGATTAGTGATACTGTTAAACCAGCTAGTTTTAATTTCAGTCGAGACCGATTGGATAAATCATTGTTGATGATTAAAATTGGGGAGTATTATTCGAAACAAGTTAGTTTGAAACAGAGGATAGATAAATCGATTGCCAAGTTTAGATATTTGACCACTTTGGTTGATAAATCGACTCAACATAATCACAAGCAGGCTGAAGAAGAGGAAGAGGACTTGATTTGTATTATTTGTCGATCAACAATCACAATTGGTTCGTTAACACAATGTGGACATAAATATTGTAAAGAATGTTTGGAACACTGGTTACGGAATCGTCATTCATGTCCCATGTGTAAGTCGTTGATAACCACATCTACAGTTTATAATTTCACCCATTATAAACCTGACCTCAAAGCAAAACAAGTGGATGATTCATTAGCTATACCAACAGACCAAGATGAATTACATTCGATATATAAGGCCCTACCTGACAAAGATATTGAACAAATTCAAGAAATCAATTTGAAATCCTCATATAGTTCCAAAGTCGACATGATTGTTAAGCAAGTGATATATCTCAAGAGTCGCGATCCCGATGTTCAAATTGTCATATTTAGTCAATGGCAAGATATGTTGTATATCTTAGGGTGTGCTTTCAAAGCCATGGATATTTCATTCATTGGATCATATGGAACCCTAACTCCGGAAATCGGTGCCGGCAGAAGAGTGAAGAAATTAGATTCGGTGGAAACTTTTAAAGATCCCAAGAATAAAATCACTTGCTTCTTGTTGAATGCAAAAGCACAGGCTGCTGGTTTGACTTTGATTAATGCAACTCATATTTTCTTGTGTGAACCGTTAGTGAATACTAGTTTGGAATTACAAGCTATATCGAGAATTCATCGGATTGGACAAACGAAACCAACAACCGTGTGGATGTTTGCTATTGAGAATACTGTAGAAGAGAGTATTATTATAATGTCAACCAGAAAGAGGTTGAAATACATTCGAGAACAAAAACGTAGTGGTGATAGAATGACACCTGTTTCGGAGCGTGAAGAGTCAGCAACACCTCAAGCGCTGGCGTCTAGAGGAACAGCATCATTGATTGCAAATGCTAGAGAGAAGGATTTGAGTAAGGCTGATTCATTGACGTTGATGAATGCAGGAGGGACAGATACGTTGGTTAATAAAGGGATGACACAAGGAGAATCAGTGACTAACTTCGATTTATGGGACGCGTTTTTTAGTGCAAAACTACAATCACATAACCCAATGATTGATGAAGAGACGGAGTAGTTTATATATGTATAACTTGTAATTAGTTGTTTAGAGTGAATGTAGAGTCAAGCTTTGTGCAACGATTACGTAGCCAACTATTTGTGTAAACATACCATGTAACAGAACAGTAAGACACCACACCAACTATCACAAAGTACATAGAATTTCTTGATCAAGTTTGGAAAGAACTTGAATTCCTGTAGGTCCCTTTCAATTAGAATAAGTCTATAGGTTTGTCGTTCGTTTATTAAATAGTTATATTCAATTAGGTGATTGAAAAAGTCCAATAATAATAAGGAAATCTCCCCATGGAGGCATACTGATTTGAAGAATCTTAACTATACACTTAAAACATTAGAACTATATAAAATAAAACACTAAAAATATCTAGACCAGTAAACAACTAACTAGTAGGGAAAGAACCAATATTGGAGTAGAGATCTTAACAGCAGTCCCAGCAGAGGGCATATCAGTGGTTACTGGGGGAATCAAATCTTCAATGACTTCAGACGTAGAAATGTCTACCGAATTTGATTGAACTGAGCTTCCTTGAGGACCATAAAAGGCAATGGTACCACGACTCTTATCGTCATAAGCTCCAATGGGTTCACCGGTAGTATCAGTATCTACTACAATAGTAACAGGACTAGATTCTTCAATTAGATCAATTGTATATGTACTAATACTGATAATAGTCGTGGGAATAGTAGTTGCCATCCCAGAACGTGTTACTTTCTCGCGAGTAGTTAGAACTGTAAAAGTGGTGGTAGTTTCCACAGCTTTCTTTGAGACAGTCTTGCCACTTCCAGTTTTGGTAGAATTAGCAATGCAAGACGTACATTTTTTGGAACCTTCGCAGTCAGTGATCATAACTACTTCAGTTATAGTGCTCGAAACAATGGAACTTGAAACTGATTCACCATTGCAGTCGGAATTTTTGGTGCACCGAGCACTTGATTCCTCGTCGTTGCTAAGGGAACAAGTATCAGTCAGTTGAATACCACTCGATTCCAATGAAGTCGAATCTGGCACAAGCTGTGAAGAATCATTATCTTCAGCCTCAACAGTGAAATAATCTGTTCTTATTCGACTGGATGGTACTTGATCTGCTGTTTGAACAAAGGTTGACTCGGTAGTTATTTCTTGAGTGGTTTCAAAATCTTCACTTTCGGGTGATACAATGGAGACTTCCGTACTTCTTTCGTCTGACTTATCCCCTTTACTTGAGGGTTTTATAGAAGATTCGAAGCTAGGTTCCTCGGACGTTTCTCCAATTTCAGTTTCTACGGAAATAAATGATTGGGACCATTCAGACGAAGTTGATTCATCATTGGATTCTGGTAAGTAGGTTTCTGAGGTTTCTAGGTCTGTATTTGTGGACTCCAACTCTCGGCCGCTTGATTCAGATTTTATGGGGGGTTCTGATGTTTCGAATTCTGTTGTAGTCGCTTCATCAAATATCTCGCTTGATTCCAAAGTGGTAAAATATTCAGTCGTTTCCGAGCCTTCTCCTGTATTAGATTCAACCTGTTCTGTAGTTTCTTCTCTCTCTGTGATTTCTTCTGTCTCTGTAGTTTCTTCTGTCACTGTAGTTTCTTCTGTCTCTGTAGATTCTTCTGTCTCTGTGGTTTCTTCTGTCTCTGTGGTTTCTTCTGTCTCTGTGGTTTCTTCTGTCCCTGTAGGTTCTTCTGTCTCTGTGGTTTCTTCTGTCTCTGAATTTGTTGGGGTAGTTGATTCTCGAGCTGTGCTGGATTTCCCGTAGTCATCTGACCGTAGAGCTCTTTCAGGTAAGATGTCAAAATCACATTCACAGGGGCAATCATATCCCACACCACCTCCGGCAGAATCAGGATACGAGATGACTAGTACATTGGTTTCAGATTGGTCATTTTCGAATGAGAATTTATCAAAGCCATACCCAGGTCCAATTTCAAATCGGTAATCACCTATTCTTAAAAGGGTTGATTCATATGATATTCTACTACTATCAGCATTGAGTACTTTGATTAAACTATTTCTACCAAAACCAGCAACTGTGAAAGTCTCTCTTGGATTGGAAGCTAACAAGACGGATTCCTCCAAGCATGTTATACCCGCCCACATTATATCGATTTCCAAGATGCTTCGATGAAGCTCCACGCACCCCAGTTCATTCAGCCACTCTAAACTTTTCACCTGCAAGTGGGAACCTTCAACACAAAAGCGACCTACCACCATTTGCGGCCCGGCAACCCCAACTGGGCCCTGTCGAAATGGAAAATCGACATTGACAAGATAAAGATCCCCGTGGTTTTCCAAGTAGTCAAGGCTTACTACCAAATCACCATACCTGGCAGCTGCTATGGTGATTGTGTCATAGTTGTATAAATAGTAATTACGAAAAGACGTATTCGGAGCCGATGATATAATATGGAAACGTCCGGAATTCCTAACAACATTGATAAAATATTCCCCAGTTGGTTGGATGTTGGTTTCGATATACATGAGATTATAGTTCTCTAACAAATTAATAGTTAGCCAATCAAGGTCGACGAGAGACAAGCCTCCTGTCAGGGTAACCAAAATGTCTTCGCCCAGCCCACCGTATGATTCAGTAATAACATAATAATTGTTTGAGAATTCTAAAGCTGCAATGACCTGCAAGATCATAGCTAGAATATAAGGATAAAGCATGATTTGTTTTTGTTTTGAAAGTTGATAGAGAATATATCTTGTCTGCCCGAATAGCCAACTGTAAGTCAAATAACGGTGTATTTATACTTTGTGTCCACTGTAAAGTTTAGGCGGGAATATTGCGAGGCATCTAACCAAATGCCTTAAGAGCGTGATTCGAATTCCTTGCGAGAAGGGATTTCTCAGCATATGTAGGAAGATTACGAGCCCGATCATCTGCTAGTAATTCCAAAGGTGAAGACATAAAATTATAAAGTCTACTTCAGTTCATAACTAATCTCTTGCTCAAAATTTAGGGATATTAAACAAAACATCACATCATTTAGTTAACCAGGCTGCAAACCAGTGCATGTGAGAATTTTTCGCAGCCTTTTAATGCTTTATAAACTCCGTCTGTCAAACAAACCATTGCATTAAGTTTTCAGAAATCAACATATTTCCCAGTTACCACTTGGTAAATTTGGAGATGGGTATGATCCCCGTTTACTTTTTTATTAATTTTATGAACTTTATTTGCCAGAACTTTATTTGCCAGCTATTAATTTTTATTAACTTTATTTGCCAACTAAATCAATTAAATCTATATCCAAATTAAGATTATTCAGAATTGTTATTGATGCTTGGCGAAGGTTTACAAACCAATGGATTCCCCGCATTTTTGAAATATGGTTTTGTTTAGAAAATACGCTTTTATTTTAAAAAATCTTACTGTAATCTAATAGATTTTAGTATTCTTACTTTAGTTTATATACGGGTTTCCATATAAAACGAATAACTGAAGACTTACGCTTAAACTACCAGAAACTAGTAGGATTGTTAAAAAGAAGACTAATAACACATTAATATAGAAGTTTATCTCGTTAATTCTCTGATTCTTGAATTGGTGTTAATTAAGCCATTTGCTGCTGGAATAACTAGAATCATGAAGTTTGGTTGATATGTATTTTAATTGTAGCTGGGAGTCTTTTTCTGATTCTTGGAGATCATTATGCCCAATGTTGAATGGGGTCAAGGGCGTATGTCAAAAGACTAAAGGCTATGAAATATGATCTCAATTCAGCGGTTGTTATGCCGGAACTAGAGTTCTGCATATATAAAACTACAATCTGTATCAACGCGTTAATTGATATCACATTATTCGATAAGTTTATTAATCCAAGTAGTAGATATATCGTTCTATGTCTTGGGACATAGAATTGAGACACCTGCTTTCTTCTAACTAGAGGAAATAAAACTTTCTTCATGTATTGATTAAATAAGTTATTCGGCCCTTGACCCAATTTGTTGGGCCCATGGGTTAGCTGTAATAGAGTAACTCAAATTGTATTGATGTATTGATTATATAAATTACTTAACCTGTGGCTCCTAAATACAAAGAAAAGTAGTTTCATCATAACCAGCATAAATCTTCCCATCATCAGCTAATGTTTGACAATGGTTCATTGCAACTTCGTAAGCAATATTTAACTTTTGAGCAACATATGAAACTGGAACTCCTTCAGGCATAGTTTGAATTTGAGATCTTAATACTACCAATATTTGATCGGACAACGATCCAGATGGAGCTTGGTTTTCATTTGGGTTACTAACGAATAAGCTATTGCTATTATTAGCTTTAGAACTTGGTACTCCTTGAGATTTCAAATGGAGTTCAATTGCACTAAGATGATGATATAAGATTTGATTGGAATCGGTAATTGGATAAACATGAGCATTTTGGATGTTCTTTTTACTATTGAATTCTTTTAATGCTCCACCAACAAACACATATTTATCTAATTGTTGTTGGAATTTTTCTTGTTCTTGATTAACATTAGTTAAACCTTCATCAATCCATTTACGTACTTCAATAGACCCAGTACCATCTTCAACAGTAATGACCACAGCAGAAGCATGAACATCTACTTTTCTTACTACACCCACAAATGAAACCATGTTTAATTCTACATTATGTATTTTGAATTCACCATCTGGTATAGGTTGAGTTGCCTCATTAATTTGTTTAACTGTTACTGGAGTTAAACTTGTTCTTAATTGTTGTTTTTGAGAACTACTATTATCAGCAGAGAATCCACCTCCACCACCTGCAGAGTGAGTGCCTGTGTTGAAACCACCATCTCCATAGTTACCATAATTATAGTCTGACATATTGCTTTATCTTAATTGATGAATTAAATAGGAAGCGTGAATGTATTGGTGAACAAATACGTGATGTTGAAGACGCGTCTTTTTACAATTTTTTTTTGGTGGTATTTTTATTACTCAGAGTGTACAGAGAGCTACCAAGTGCGCAGGGCATTATCTATTTGGTGATTAACTTTATTGTACAACATTCAACTAAGATCAAGCAAAAGTATTTCGTGACATGATATGAAAAATGTCTGAACGTAGTAACCTTATTTGGGGAATGTGTACTACTATATCCTACTCAAAACAATCACTGAATCACATCCTCATTTCCTTTCATTTTGATTTGGATGACTTCTCTACTGTCTCACAAAGTTCTATCATATGACGTGTAATGTATTAAGGTCTTCTTCTATTGGTTCAACTTTCGTTTGGCTTTCTGTTTTTCTTTTCAATTTCAGCGCCCTGAATTCTTTCATTCTTTCTTATTCCTGTTCATAATTTATTCTTTAACTAACAAAAACAAAAAAAATAAAAATTTCAACATTTACGTTCAAATCGATTCTGTTACAAATTACTTTACCTATACAAGGATATATAAAATCTACTAAGTTAAATGGATTCAAACATTGATCCTGCTGTAGCAGCAGATCATCATATATATAATACTAGTGATTTATCTCACAACACTAAGGTTGACACCAACCAAGTAGATGATACTGATATTACTACCAACGAACATAGACAGGATACTACTTTTGACTATGACTTCATTTCGGCGACTAAAGAAACTGACAATATTCCACTCCCCCAAGTAGAAGAATCAACTACTGAGGCTGCGTTACATATCTTAAACAGTTTAAATGAACAGAATCATGAAAATTACTTCAATGAAAATGGTAATGACTATTCAAAAGATATCGACACTCAAGAAAATTCAACAAAACAAGAAACAGAAGAAGATGAAGCAGTTAAATTAGTTCAATATAATCCAGATGAAAAACCAAAACGATTAGGTAGACCTCGGAAACATATTTCCAATAATTGGCCACAACCTGAAAATTCATCTTCTGAAAATTATAATGAATCAATAATATCAAAATTTAGATTGGATTCTCAACCTGTACAAGGTCCTGGTTCAAGAGGTGGGAAAGCTGGTGTTAGGAAAAGTCCAAGAGGAAGAGTTACTTTAGATTCTGTTAGAAAGAGACAAGCTACTTTGAATTTTACTGTAAGTGAAGATAGTAATACTTCAATTGGATTGGAAATCAATAATGATAATTCAAATGGTAGTTCCAATGGAGAGAAATCAAAGGAATCTTCACATATCGGTGATCAGAATGATACGATGGAATCAGAAGAATCCCCAAATAATGGCGACGGGGACTTGCTGGAAACTCCAGAAGTTGTTGAAGAAATAGAAAGTGAGGGAGATGCCGAATCCAACCCTACGACAGAAAAGTCAGATCCCCCTATAAACGGGACCGTACTGAAATCAACCTCCCCTTCAGGCACCAAAAAGAAAGCACCTAAATTAATTCTTAAATTGGGAAACAAAACGTTCAAACCCACGCCTTCAAAATTAACCAAAATCGCCCCAAAACCTATAGGATTCTCATCTACTGCGTCCTCAGACACACCAGCAGCTTCAAAGAGAAAATCATCACCTGCTAAAGCTGCCGCCACCACCAAAAAGAAACTTAAACTTTCTCTCACCAAAACCACAAGTAGAACCACTGTCAAAAACGGTAGGAATAAACTTACAAGACAATTACCAGGTCCGTTAGTCGGATTGTATTATGATTTATATGATGACAATTTATCAGATGAATATTTTGAAGGAGCCAAAAAGGAAAAAATCGCCCTTGGATTCCCGTGTATTAAATCCCCCTATGCTAGTGATTTAGTATTTATTGTTGGATTTTTGAATAAGTTTAAGGACGTTATACCGATGGAAACCAATTTAGGTCCTAAAGATTTTGAAAAAGGGTTAGGATTGCCCAAGGTTGGAAGTGACGGGATATGTGATGATAAATACAACGCGAGAGAAGTTTCTTTGGCGAATGAGGAGGAAACGGAGGGAACTGATGAGATATCACCTGAAATGGAATCATTATTCAAGAAATTGTTGACATTAGTCCTAAATCGAAAGAAACCAGTCACGTCGATCGCCAAAGCGATTGCAGAATTAAAACCAATGTCAATCTCCCTCGGACTTCCACAAGAATGGAAACAACTCAAACCACACCCCAACCCACCTTCTCCAGACTCCATTCAATCCCCAGTCGACCCCTCTCATCCGGAGATCCATATCTCCGAACTCCCCCAGAATCAAGAATACCTAATCACATTCAACCCCTTCTACACTACTCCACTATTCGAATCGCACGGACTTGCAGCCCTCTCTAATCCTCAAGACAGACTCATCCTCATCCGCACACTTATCCAATGGTCCCTTTCTACATCCGACATAATCAAATCCGCAATCACCCGATCAGTCCATGCTCAAGATTTACCCGGGGATAAAGAAACCTACTACGCCGCGCGATCAGTCCTCTACGGATTCAAACATACTGAAGAAACGAAACGCGAGGCGGAGATCAAACTCACCAAAAGAAAAGATGACGACGCCGGTGTGGTGAAATACGTTGATCCTATGTCTGACCCCATGGTCCATTCTATGGGACTTAGATTGATACCCTCTGTGATTGGTGATTTGGGTTTTGGTATTGGAAGAGTGTTTTTTGTGAGAATGGATGAGGGTAGTAATGGTGGACTTAATTCTGTGAGGAAAATGAGTCAGATTTGGGGCTTGCTGAATGCGGCTGCTATTGGTGGAGAAGTTCCTTCTGGATTTGGAGTGTTTGTCCAGGATGTACATCTGATGTTGGTGGCTGCTTTAACGAGTGATGGGGTGGAGTTTGATGACAACGGGATGGAAGTGAAATCAGAGCCGGTGGAGGAGAGCGAGTGTTGGTATGAGGTTGCAAAGGATGTCAGTGAATTAGGGGAATTTGTTAACTTTCTTGGTCGAAGATTGGGTATGATTGAAACTGAGGAACCCGTGGTTGTTATTCCAATGGCATCGAAGATTTATAGACCGGTTTTGGCATTGTATGAATACCTAAGCGGAATCTTACCATTATTAGCCTCACAAGAAGAGTTAAGGAAACTGAATTTAGATTCGAGAGCGACGAGAAGAAAGAGAGAAGTTGTAGATTATAGTGACGCCCGTGCTTCTGAGAAATATAAAACTGCGATTGAAGCTGAAGGCTCTGGAGAGTATATCGATGAAAATGGTGCATATGATGATGATGATTACGAAGGAGAGGAGAACATCTCTGAAGATGATGAAGATGAAGAGTATCAAGATTGATCGAACAATTGATACATGTATATTACAAGACTTTCATTATATAATTTTTATGTAACTTTAGCAATATAATAATAGCCAATTAGAAAAAACCTACTATACAACATAACTCTAACACACATCTAAAATCTACCTGATCCAAGTAATAAATCGATTTTTTCTTTAATCAAATCCTCATTCTCTTGGAAATACTTTGCATGTCTAACCAACTCTTCGTCGTATCCTTCATCGCTCTTCAACGCTTTCAAAGTTTTCGATTGACTTTCAATCCATTTCTCAACAAACCCAGTCGGATCTTCACTTAATTCGCGATAGAAATTCTCTCTCAAATTAGCATTCTGTAATGCCACAATGCCTAACGAAATCCGTTGATTTAATTGTTGGATGGTAGCATCTGCTTTTGCCAAATTCTCAATTGCGACTTTATTAACTTCAACCAATTCCTTTTGAGCTCTTGAAAGATTAATAGGTAATTCTACGGGGATATCGATTACACATTCGCCAAGAGTGGTTGATTTTCGGGTATTGACTTCATATTCGATGATTATTGGTTCACGGGGTCTGAAATGTGGTTGTAATAATCGATAAAGATCGGAGAACTTGAATGTGGGGACTTTTAATAAGTCGAGTAAGATACTATCACATTGGACTAGGGTTAGGTCGTCTTCTGGTTCATCTTGATTGGCGGTATTGGTTGGGTCACGGATTGAGGAGGTTTCCACCGCAGCCACTTCGGTATAGTTTTCGGTTTTGCGGAATAGGTTTTTGTATAAGACATATTGCCAGATTAAGTACATTAATTCTTGTTGGGTGCATTCTTGTTTACCGGTAAATTGGGCCATTTCTTCGGAAAGACGTAATTTTGCTGATGGACTTTTAACTAATATGGCGATTTTGGATTTGATATTATATATTCCATTTCTTTTGATATCTAATCCATCAAATGATGCATTTGCTGGGTTTTTATCAACACCATCATCTCTCCATTCTATGATATTTGATTGAGTATTTGGATAGTCATCATTTGGAATTAAATCAATTGAAATTGCTGATAAGAATGAACTGAATTTCAAAAATTCCGATTCCCCAGTACTAGTAGCAGAATCACTAATAAATCTTCCTTCAACTCTCATGGTCCAATTGGATTCACTAGTGGTTGGATCCGGAATAGCTAATCCATTTTCTTGCAATAATTGTTTTTGCCAAGGTTGATTCTCACAAGTATTATATACAAACACTCTCAAGATTCCTGTTTCTCCTTTATATTCAGAAGGATGGATTGTTTTTTGTTGAATTGATTGGAAATCTAATGCTTTACGAGAAATCAATAAGTCAATTCGCTCTTCTGCTTCTTTGAGTCTTTTGTATTGATCCAAATTGGGTACCTTGTCATATAAGGCTGGAGGAATGGTTATATCGGTTGGACTATATGATATTGTTGGTATTCCAGCAACATTGGGTCTTGGTTTATTAGCTGCTGCTGCCTGTGCGGCTGCTGCCATTTGTGCTTGAGCTGCTGCGGCTGCTTGTACTTGTTGTTGTTGTACTGGTACTTGCATCTGTGGAGGATACTGCTGATGACGAATAGGTGGAGGAACTGCTGGCATTTTTTTGATTAGTTTACTGGCTGCTGTCTAACTTCTGTTGTTGTGTTGTGTTGTTGTGTTGTTGCGGAATTGAAAAGTTTTTTGTTTCTGCTAGCCAATGTCGTTCACCCGGATTGATGTCGTATGTTGGTTATCTTGCGACATTTGCTGGTTCCATCTTTTTTTCCATTGATTTTTTGCGGGCACTGGAAACCAGAAGCTGGAGGACCCTTCTTTATCATTACGATACCTTGAATGAAGACAATTAAGAAGGTTATAGAAACCAATAGTAATGAGTAGGGATCAGGTTAATAACAATGTATCGCGAACAAAAGTACAGAAGAGGAAGATAACGACTGATGATTCTGTGGCTTCTTCAGTTGGTGGTTCGGGGTCTGTCTCATCCACTAAGCAAACTTTATTGGATCAAGCTACTAAAATTAAGAATACCAAGATGAATGATATGAGAAAGAGAAAGCGAGATTTGTTTAGCCGAATAAATTATACTCATACATTGACTGTTGTGGTATTACCATTACTTTCCATCCTTTATTTATTTCAAATGGATGAGCTGATTGTACCTGAAAATCAATCAACTTTATATTTCACATGTATATATTATAACATCACCATATTAGCATTTACCAGTGGATATCATAAATATTTCACTCATAATTCATTTAAAGTTAAGTTTAATTGGTTAAGATATTATTTCGCCATATTTGGAAGTAGTATTGGATTAGGATCAATCAGATGGTGGGCATCATTACATAGAGCACATCATCATTTTACTGATGATACTGAACGAGATCCATATCTGATTAAACGGGGAGTTTGGTTTGCGCATTGGGGTTGGTTATTGCGAAAACCTAAATTAATGACTTTTTATCAAGAATTTATAGAACAAGAATTCCCACAAGATCAACAGCGAGAACCAAATATCATCAAGAATGAAATTGTGTTGGAAAATGAAGAAAGTATTGAATTTGATGGGGGCGATATTGATCGCAATAATGATTATTATCATGACAATATTAAAGATTTATTAATATGGCAAGAAGCAACATATTTTATTTGGTTTTCTGTTACCACGTTTGTCATCCCCGTTATTATTACCATGGTTATATGCCAAGATACAATCATCAATGGAATATTATATCCTGGGATATTACGTATGTTTTTAGCCCAATTATCAATTCTATCCACCGAATCAATTTGTCATCTCAAGAATATCCAAGTCACAATCCCAACACAACCATTCAGTGACAAAAACTCATCACAAAATTGTAATAACCCCCTAATTTCATTTCTTACGTATGGACAAGCCCATCAAAACTATCATCATGAATTCCCTCATGATTATCGTTCCGATAATGCATTATATGCCTATGACCCCACGAAATGGTTTATATGGACTTTGGAGAAATTAGGACAAGTGGAAGAATTATGTCGAACTCCAAATAATTTAGTTATTCAATTACGACTTCAACAACAACAACTAGTTATAAATCGAATGAAATCACAATTGAATTGGGGAACTCCAATTTCAAAATTACCTAAAATTACCCCGAAAGATTTCAAACGGATTTTGAATTCTCTGATGAATGAAGATCGAATCTATATTGTGATTCAAAATATTATTCATGATGTGACTCCATTTATGGATCAACATCCTGGTGGGGTTCCTTTGCTTAAAGCATCCCATGGGAAGGATGCGACTAAAGCTTTCTATGGTGGTGTGTATGGACATCTGACTGCTGCTGTGAATTTGTTGGCGACTATGAGGATTGGGGTTTTAGATGTCGGTAATGATGAAGAGGTTTGGAGGAGGGTTGTTAGGGAAGAAGGAGAGGTTGTGGAGTCTGATTCTACTAGTCAACAAAAACAATATAGAAGTGCTGAGGCTGCATAGGAGATGAACCAGACGGGCAACAATCATATATAATAATAATAATAGTTAGCATAAACGGGGAGAGAGGTGTGTGTAAGTAAACAAAGGTATTCTTTAATAATTACGTATCGTTTAATTGAATTGAATCATTAATGTTGTCTCGCTCTTCTTCTGCGTCGTCTTCTTCTTCCTCTTCTTCTTTTCAGTAAATTGACAACCAAATTATCCTCGTAATGTTGTTTTTTGGTAGCCAAAGCTTTTCTCTGATTTTTTGGCAACCAAAGAAATTGACAAACCCATCACTCCTGATAGTTAGTGAAAACAAGGGACAATAAATATTTAATTTATTGCCAGCAACTCCCAATTCTTGATGGTGTTGGCCAGATTTGCTAATGCTGTTTCTGTATGTACCCCAGTTGATTCGTTGATGGTCTTATAGAGCCCTCCTATGGAGGTTAGTTTTAGGATTCAACCTATGTCGCATAATTGACCAATTTCAATCACTTCAACGCCACATTTAACAGGTATAACTCACTAGACTTCTTCATTTAGAAGAAGACAATTGAGAGTTGAAAATAAATGGTTCATGCGGAGCTTTTCGAATTGGAAGCTGTAGAAGTACCACAGTAAATGTAAGTTAGATCAGAGGAGGACAAACCGGGAATTGGCAAGTCGTAAGAGCAAGCCATCATATTGCACGCGAAATTTAGTTTCTTGAGTTTCTGTATCTTTTTCCTTGATTGAAAGTTCTATTGTAAGAATACCAATTTGAATTATTTAATGGGTGCGAAAAAAAGCTTGTTTAACAGAGAGAGAGTGAGAAAGTGTGGTGTTTGATAGATGTTATTAGGGGGTACTATTAATAATACTTTGTAAGAAAGGAATCATGTTTTCAAATGGATAAACATCTCATGTCATATCTATTTAATACTACTAATCTAATCTATGCTTGATAAAGGATATATTTTTTAAAAGTAATTAAATATTATAAAATCATATTCATATGAATCAAAATCTACAGTCTAAATAATTTTAAAAAGAAATTTGCTTAAGGGGAAAATTTTAATAATTAATTTAACAATTTTTTTTCATTCATTCATATGAATCTACAACATCCACAACTTCCTTGCAACAACCACTACTAATAACTACTGCTGCTATTAATATTACACATACTGCTAACTAATATAGATACAGACATATAGCCAGACACTATGACACAAACACCATTATTATTCCACATTAGAGATTATAGAGGTGCAACAATCGAAGATTTAAATATCCCACCGGCAATATCTGTTACACCATCAACTTCATTATTTGAAGCAATTGAAATTGCTTATGAGAATGAATTTACTTATTTACCTGTTATACATGAAGTCAATAAAAGATTATTAGGAGTATTAAATGTCGATACTTTAACTATTGATAGAATAAAAAGAAGTTTCTTAAAACCAATTGTTAAGAATTATATGCTTTGGTTTAATCAAAATGCAAGAGAAAAGTATCAACAAGAACATCAGGAGGGTAAGCAAGAACCAGGAGCTGCTAAACGGTCTATCAAGACAACTATTTTAAAACCAAAGACTCCCAAGGGTAAAAGATATCAAATATTGACACCATTAACTCCTTTGGAAGAATTAGCTGAATTCTTTAATACTGGTACTTATTTTGCTATAATAACTAATGGACAAGGCAATTTTGTATATGGAGTTGCAACTCCTCAAGATTTAATGAAATATGAAAACGCCCGTCCTAAGTTGTAGATAAATATATTTGTATATTTCAAAACATAAACAAAAGGCATATATTTAGACATAACTAAATAGAGAGTAAGAGAGTCCGCCTATTGAGGAATCTTTAAGGTTAATTTACCAGTAGTCTTTCTACCTTCTAAATCCTTAGCAGCTTGAGGATAATCTTTCAATTCATAAGTTGAAATATCAAATTTTAATTTACCTTGTTCAACCAATTTCAATAATTCTTGAGAATAATACTTCCATTCTTCTGGGGTAGCAATATATGCTAACAGTTGAGGTCTAACAATCTTAATATTCTTTGCTGATAATACGGCTAATGGGAATGGAGTAACTGGACCAGAAGCATTACCATAACTTACAAAAGTTCCCTTTCTTTTAAGTGAATTCAAAGAAGTTTCAAAAGTATCTTTCCCAATTGAATCAAATGAAGCTTCTACGCCTTGTCCATTGGTAATTTCTTGTACTTTCGCAACAATATCATCACTAGAACTATTAATCAAATATTCTGCACCTAATTCTTTAGCAGCTTGTAATTTTTCAGGAGTTGAAGCAAGAGCAATGACATGAGCACCTAATTGACTAATTAATTGCACTAATACTTTCCCAACACCTCCAGCAGCAGCCCATACTAAAATATAATCCCCTTGTTTAACCTTATAAGCTTCATTAATAAACGTCAATGCAGTTAACCCTTGTAAATAGATCGATCCATTAATCTTCAATTCTTCATCACTAACATCAGAATTCAATTTGATATATCTAAATAAAGAATCATTAACTTTGGTATATTGAGCAAAAGTAGCAGGACTAATATATGCAATCTTATCACCGACAGCTAAATTCTTAACATCATCTCCAATGGCAACAACTTCCCCCAGGGCTTCTCTTCCAAATATATTAGGTAAAGGTGCCTGATAGATCCCCTTTCTGAAAAATGCTTCGATGAAATTAACAGCAGCATAGGCGTTTTTGACAATAATATCATGAGAGGATTCAATGGTTGGAGTAGGGACATTGTCATATTTAAGAACATCATAGTCACCGAATTCTTCATGGAAAACAGCCTTTTGAGTTGATGGTAATGTAATAGCAGTCATCTTTGTGGAAAGAAATTGTCTTTTTGTAAATTGTTGTAGCTTTGGTGTTNTTTGAGTTGATGGTAATGTAATAGCAGGCATTTTTGTGGAAAGAAATTGTCTTTTTGTTAATTGTTGTAGCTTTGGTAAGATTGAAGAAATTCTTAACATTAATGTTTTGGAAAAGAATATCTTCTGGCTTTTTATAATTGGACAATTGAGGTTTATATTTATAGCATGAATATTTCGCACCCATTTACTGTGGAGTCCGGAAATAAGCCCAAGTTGGGAAATCGCCGGACCGAACAATAAGACAAAAACTGTACACACAAAACTGTGGTATTTGGAAATTACTAAGCATTGGTTATTGTTCCATAAGTGGAGCAGGTGGCGACTGTAGTGGTGGCTGGGCCGGTAAACCACTTATTCTATCATATCTACATGGTGTACGCTAAGTCGGAATAAGACACTAAATAAACCCGAAAAAAGAGCCGATAAACGTTATCTTGAAATATTTTATAGAAGCCTTCGAGGTATTTGATTGACAATTAGTAAGATTACCTAATTCTATCTAAAAAATGTGTACTTGATTATAAGCGTAAATGGTGGGGAGTACACAAGCTCCATTTCGAGATTTTTGCCATCAGTAAGAACTTCGGGCTGGGGATGATATTATCTCAATCTAAAACCGGTAGATCTGCATAGAGAGTGAGTAATTTTCGCTTGGAATTTTGACATACTATCAGGGGTACATTCTCAGGCATCATGCCCTGTTATTCCGAGTTTTCACATCCAATTAGCACCTCCCTCTCCCATGACTAAATAGCTTACGAATCGAAAATATGCGATCAAATTGATAATGAACGAACGAACTCGGAGTGCACGGTTCGATAATTATCCGCTTTTTCGATGATGTTGAGGTTTAGTTACTTTTTGTTTCTTCTTCGTTTTCAATTTCTTGGTAATTAACAAATTATTAGCCTTTGCACTTTCAGCCAATAATCTTTCCACCTTATCACCATGTCTTGTTCTTGCTTTCTTTTGACCACTTGTAGTATCTTCTTTAAATGCATAACTTATACTTATTTTATTATTCATCAATATCGTATTATTCATTTTTTCAATCACCAAATCACTAGTGGTAAAATCATCATACGTTAAAAATCCATATCCCATAGATTGACCTGTTTCAATATCTCTCCGGATTATTGGATATCTTATCAAATTACCAAATTTCCCAAATGTTTCAAATAGAAACTTTTCATCAACTAATGGTGATAAATTATTTATGAATAATTTAGCTCCAACATCTATATAATTGGGGTTTAATAAATCTTGTCCCTGTCCAACAACATTCATTTGTCCAATCTTCTTCATCGGTCCAGTTCCCTGTTGTCCCACACCCCCTGTTCCCTGATCAATCTTTTTCAATTTTAACAATTTTCCAAACAATCGTACCCCACGCAAAATATCTAACGTATATCCAGCATCCAAAGAACTCCTAAATTCAACAAATCCATACCCTTGATGTGTTTTTAATATTCGATCTTTGGGCACATTGATTGATCGTACTGGTCCGAATTGGATGAATAATTCATACATTAATAATTCGGTGACTTGGGGGTCGATATTGCCGAAATATAATGTGGCGGTGGGATTTCTGTCCGAATCTGATAGTTTTTTGAAGACATTGGCCATGGTTGTATTGGGGTTGAAAGTAGATGAGATGGAGAAGGAGATTGTCGTTTTTATTTTTTAGAGTGAGGGTGTAGAGATGGTCGTGCGAATGGAACCAAAATTGCAACCAGTTTCTATTAAGACTATCTAATTATCTATTTAATCTACATCTTGTAATGCTGTTGTTTCTGTTGTGGTGGTAGAGGCGGTTTCTTCCGGGTTGATCTCTTCTATCAACTTTGGTGGGTCCTCATCTTGAAACTTGATCACTCCAGGCGGTTTCAGTGACGCCTCTTCTGGTCCGCTATCAGAATCAGACTCATCCTCTTCCTCTTCATCAGAACTGCTACTGTCAGAAGAAGACTCATCGCTGCTCGAGTCTGATCCAGTACTGTCAGAATCGGAAGTACTTTCAACTTCAACTTCTAATCCATAAGCCAATTTCTCGGAGACTACTCTATCGGCAAGTACTTTCTCATCGGTAGTGACATATATAGTGGCATATTCTAATAATATTTTATCCTTAAGTGCATCTGAAATATTTGACTCTGGATCCAATTCAATTACTGACCCTTTAGGATTATTAATCACATTCAGTAAATAAAATCTCAATGAAGTCTTATCTTCAACACCCTTGAGTAAATTACTCATACATACTGCATCTCGTAATGACAACGCCTCTTTCAATCTATAACTCACAAATTTAGCCACTTCTTTTCCATCCAGATCCAAATGAATCCATTCGATTGTCCATACAAACATCCCTAATTTCTTATCATATCCCGTCTTATTCGAACTGGATCGGTGCATTCCTGGAGGAAGTTGGATAATCAAGGTGTTATGTCGTTTAATCACCGTAGGTGGATCATTGGGGAATACGCCATGTATGGAAGCTATCCTCTTATCCTCTTGTTGTGTAGCGTTGTCACTTGCCTTCTTGAATCGTTTTTGAGTGGTGTTTGGTCGTTGTTGATGATAAGGTCGTTTAAACAAATTCTTTGCATTGGTTTTTATATCATCCTTAGCGAGTTGGATGGTTCGATCAACATTCAATAAGAAATTATAATCTCGGTTGAGATGGACATTGGTGGATGATAATTCATTTTTGGGGATATATTTGGTTATATTTGGTTTCCCAGTACATTCTGTTTGTTTCTTGTGTCGTTTTACACATTGCAAAGAACATGTTTTGGTCAGGCATGCTGGACAGGTGTATTTGATTGGATTAATGTGACAGATTGAACATAATATAATGTCAGTGTCCATGTTTTATATATTCTTTAGAAAGTATGGAAGAGTGAACATATCGAACGGGATCAAATATGGAGATGCTCATCGTCTCATATGTAGATATACAGAGTATCATATTTACTATGATCCGCGTAACTTTCCTCACCAACAAAAATTTTCAACAAAAAAAATATGGAAATTTTCATTTCTTGTGTTTAAACCAATTGAATCAAACATATACACACACTGATAGTCATATAGAGTATAGACATGTTTCAATCTACTAGTAGAAAGGTAGTAACCGCGACTGGATTGGTCTTTGTCCGTTTTAGAGCCCACAAATACCCAGTGCAAAAGATCCCCATCCAATTATTAAAAGATGTTCCAAACGTAGGTGTGAGAGGAGAAATACTTCAAGTAAAACCAGCATTTATGAGAAACTATCTCCACCACAAGAATAAGGCATGTTATATAACACCAACCCAAGGCCCTAGAATCGATGTGGTTACAGTTGAACCTAAGGCAAAACAACCAGTTGAACATAAACCACAAATTACGGAAGAACCAACTGAAAAACCAGTTGTAGAAGCGTTATCGATGGATGAATTATCTGATTTGTTCAAGAATATGACTTCTAACGTTCCTGACGAATTGGTAATTAAACCATCTGAACCAGAATATACTATTGCTAAATTGACTGAAAGGGTACCAAGTCTTCAATATTTTATGAAAGAGTACTTACCAATCACAAAGGAATATGTTAAGGATACTTTAAAAGATGAAGCTGATGTGAATGTGCCAGTTGAGGAAATTACTTTGGCGCTGATTGAAACTCCAGATGAACCTATTGAAGAAATAACCATGGTTGGTAAATATCTATTGAAAATTACTTCTCCAACTGAAGACGCTGATCTTACAACGGAAATTGAAGTTAGATAGAGTGTGTGTCTGTGTGTGTATAAGGAAATTAAATTCATGTAAATAAACGTCATACCATATTTAGTCATACCAATGTAGTGTTTGAGACAATGAGATTTACGTCAGTTGATATCCTATTCATAGGAAGCAATGTGTGTTTTGTTCTTTGAAGGATTTCTCGAGTTATGTGTTACTCTTGGAATCTGATTGTATCATAGTTTGCCTTGTCGCTCTCTCCCTGTCAGCGAAGAAAAGAGAGATTGGAAGTAGAAACCCTCTAATAGCTTAGGAAACTGTTCACCTTTAGCTAATTATTTATGTTCTCTTCCACCTTTATACTGACCCGTTCACCGGCATCAAGTCATTTCCAATTCTTCAGACCCTCAATGGGATCTAATCTATCAATTGTGGGGCATCACAGGGGTTGAAGGAACTCGGTATCAGTGGTGGCATGTAGCAACCTTTTTTGCAACCATACGAAAATTCTCAAAAGAGGGAAGATATTAACATTCACTTGATTTTAGTAACCAATTCCATTAAGGAATTGAACGTCTACTCGTTGGCACGAAGTAATTATGTGAAAGCAATATTCTCCCTTTGAAGGGTCCAACCGACCTACCCACCCAACCCATCGTAATTTATTTTCCCCATACTTTCCTCACACCAGAAAAAAACACGTTCAAGCAACATCCCCATTCTGTATTGCTTTTTCTTTATCAGTTCACACGATGACACCGCCTAAACTTCAATACAGTGCCGCCAAAACATCCTCCATCTCCAAACGATCGAGTCCCTCTTCATCACCCATCAAAAAATTCCAACGCAGCATCAAAAAAATCCTCCCATCCCAAAAACTCTACTCCCAAGCCCTTGCCACCAAAACCTCGAAACCATCCTCATCCTCATCCTCATCCTCCCCGGACAAATTAGAAATAGTCGATTATAATGTAGAATTAGACTATCAACTATGTCGAAATGAAGATATAATGGTGGCAATCGACACGATCCTCAACAATCGTTGGTCCGAATCCACCTCGCTTCATAATCATTATCATACGCGAGATGAAATAATTGCCGCCCAAGGAAATATGGAAGAATTAATCATGAATCTTAAAGGCTTAGGAATGGGACCTAAGGTTGATATATTAAAATATCGGACTCATCAATTACCAAAAGGGTTGATTACTACTAGTTTATTATATTCGATTTATGAAAATAGGGGGAATACTTTTGTAGATCGGATATTGGAGACGAAGATCAGACAGGGGGAGATTAGGAAATTTGTAATCACGAATGCGAGTCCTGTTATACTGAGAAGTAATACCAGTGGACAGAGGAATAATAGGGTGACATATGGGTTTGAGAATGTCGAGGTGGTGGTGAAGGCTGAGATGTATCTTAATCAAATCAGAAATTCCCAGTTGGAACTTGCACCCGAATTGGCTGCTCTGAATGATATTGTGGATCCGAAGCGAGGGGGGAATCGAGGATCGAGTTTAAAGAAATTTGAGGAATATGTGATTAAGAATCCCACTGCTTTGTTCATTAATATTGGAGATGAGGGGGACGGTGGGTTTAATAATGAAGAGTTGAGTCATCTTGTAAGTTTGGGATTTGTGACGTTGACATCTAATCATTTGAATGAGATTGAATCTCATCAATATTCGATTTCATATCCTAATTGTGGAACGTATTTGAAATTAGTTAATGCCGGTAGAGTATGGTTGGTTAAATTGCTAAGTAAACCAAAATATAAAGAAATGTTGGAGGAACAGATTGTCAAGAAATGGGAAGGAACCACACTCCAAGGTGATTCTAAGATGAACAATTTTCGAAAACCATTTTATGGATATGATTTAAATTGGGTATTGGCTGATTCTCATGGTTCTGGGATTGTTGAGGTATTTAATACTCCAGTTGGAAGAGGTTGGAGATTAACTGGGAAAGTGTAAAATTACGAAATTATTATGTAAAATTATAAATTTATAGAATTATCCA
This sequence comes from Hemisphaericaspora subhashii, assembly GCF_019202705.1. NCBI lineage: Eukaryota > Fungi > Ascomycota > Pichiomycetes > Serinales > Debaryomycetaceae > Hemisphaericaspora > Hemisphaericaspora subhashii. The sequence continues at coordinate 29,941 of NW_026057307.1, read as the reverse complement.
AACAAAGCGGATATATAAAAAAGGAAAATGTCATGCAGAAGTGAACGTTTTACTAATTGAACAACAAAACAAGGGAAGAATATCTCTTACATTTTAACCTTTTGTTTTCTTTGCAACTTCTTTTGTTGCTTTTCTTGAGCCTTCTTTTCCAATTTGATTTGCTCTTCTCTTGATAAAGCTCTTAATTTATCTCTTTCTTCTCTCTTTTGTTTAGCCTTTTCCTCGGCCAATTTTTCCTTTTGAGCTTCTTCATGAACCTTTCTAATCTTTTCAATTTCAGTTTCTCTAGTCTTAACAACTCTCTTGACAGCTTCAGGACGGAAAGTGATTTGCTTGTTAGCTAATTTATCAACAAATGAAAATAAAGCATCCAAAACATCTTCGATAACTTTGATGTTTGCTGCATTGTTAGTAATGTTACAACTAACAACAATTCTTCTTCTTGGATATAATTCACGAATATTTTCTGGTTTTTCAACTGGTTGATCAGTAATAGCAATAAGTTTAATGAAAGAAGCACTCTTTAAAGTTAAAGCATTCTTTAATTCATTGGTGGTGATCTTTTCTTGGAATTCATTAGCTTCACTCATATAAACAAATGATTCAGGTAAGTTTGGAGAATCACTAGTTTTACATAATGAAAGGAAATAATTCAATTTTCTTGCTTCATTCATACCTAATTTGGAAACAATAGCAGCAATGAAATTATCATATTCAATAGATGGAGTAATAGTAAATTCAACTATATCTTCAGGAGCTTTAACAGTAGCACTAAAAAATGATAATACTGATTCTAAAATCCAAACAAATAAATTCTCTCTTGGAACTAAATTTAATTTAATATCAACTTTAGCAATATTGGATCTACCAGTTGCATAACTTGAATAAGCTTCAGCATTATCTTTGATGTATAATTTACCTTCACCAACACCAACTTGATAGAAATTACGTTCCAAGACTGGTTTTAATTTCTTTAAGAAACTGGTGACTTTAGATTGATTATAGAAATCACCAGCTTTGAATAAAAGGGCAAAAATAGCAATGAATCCAACAGTGAATAATTCTAATCTCCAATCTCTAATTGCGAGTCTTTGCCAAATGGACATGGCAGTTAATTCTTCAACTGTGAAGTCAGAGTAATCAGAAACTCTAAAAAAGTATGGATGTTAGTAAAGAAGTTAATGTAAATCAATTGTAAGTTTGGTTGTTACATACCCTCCTTGCATTCCAGCTGGAAGTAATCTGGATAAATGTTCAAAAAGCATTATTCGGATATCAAATGGGGTTTACTTCGTGTGATATTAAATGAACTTAGAAGAATTTTATAAAAGTTGTTAAATCTGATTTTAAATTTTCAACAACTTCGTCGAACAAATCTAAAGAAAATATCCGACGCACTAAAATAATTTTGTCGACCAATTTTTTCCTACACTCCGTCCAACTTACCCTCCTCCGTACGAACTTATAGAACGATAAAGAAGAATGTGGAAGCTTCCTTTTCTTCTTCATTTTCAAAAGTAAATGACTCAAGTTTAGGAGTCGTTGCAATGCGTTCGGTATATACATGTTACTATGACTGTCTTAGCTCGGTTTACTAGATGATTTCCAAGTAACTGAACAAAACCATACTTATACTTCGCTCTTTTTTCATGTGGGGGGGGAGGAGGGGGGAAGGTTGAAGAGGACAAACATATTTAGACTGGCCCATATGGAGAAACGTAAGTAAATACTTATAATTTATATTCAAACTCTTTCTTCATGAAGATGGGATCCTATTAGATCAAGTATAACGATCTAGTTTTCCAAATAGGTATTCATCGAGTTATGTTTGAAGCGTTTTTATGCGATTCCAATATATAGATTCAGCTTTGGTTGCCATTCTTGTGGCGATAGACACATGACCATATGAGTTCGGAGATGATAAATGAAAAATTGTCTTTTTCCAAGGTGAATTCAAACCAATAATGTTTCAACATTATATCGAAAGGTTTGCAACTAGACTGTCTAACGATTATAAGCATAGATTGTTTCTTGTCGATGTTTTCTATAGAAGTTAATATGGTAAGAAATTATTAGTTAAGCTTTCTGGATTAATATTAATATGAGCGGGTTTCCACCTTTTGGAATCGAGATTGTAAAACTAGTTTAGTTAGTTAATTTCTATATAAGTCATGTAGGAAGGTATTAGCTCATAATATCTCAGACATCAAATAGATAACTCCCTTCCAGGTTTATAAACTTATTCCTGAATAACTGCGTTTCATTCTTACAGAGGGATGATTTGTAAAGTTTAATTTGTCCATATTTTTCTATCCTCTTTCGTTGTATCTTGGTGGAGAGGAACGTGTGTTTGCCCATTATTTAAGTTTCACGGAATTATAAACCTTAATTAGTTGTTGCCGGTTAGGAAATCATTGGAGCACCGCCGAGATATATTCAGAACTCTTAACCTAATCATCTAATAATGGAGATTTCGAGATGTAAAATATCATTTAGTGTGTGTTCGAGGTTAGATGAGGATCTATACTTCGCCAATCACGGCAATTAATAAACAAATGAACCAATCATCAATATTTTACATAAGCTTAATAATATACATACTCTATACAATGCACTATCTTCTTCTCTTTGACGATGGCCCAGCTTCCTCTTGTTGTACCTGTTCTTGATCTTGTTTAAATTGAGTCATACCTTCATGCACAGCATTCTTAACTAATTCTCTCAAAGCTTCTTCAGGATTCTCACTTTCCAAAATCGCTTGAATCTTCTTTCTCCTTTCTTCTACTTCTTCCGGTGATAATTCCTCATTTTCTATCTCATTCTCCATACTATATCTAATCTCATGTCCATCAATATTCCCCGGCTGAGGTAAACTCTCAACAAACCCTCCATCCAGTCCACCCAATACTGGTTTATCATGCGCCAACAGTCTCAAATATTCCGCCACATCTTCAAATTCCCCTTCATCCTCAATATACTCCCTCGCACTCATCCCTTCTCCATTCTTAATCTTATAGTCCGCCCCTAATTCCTCTATCAAATACTTCGCAGTCTTAACATCTTCAACATGATGTAAGGGAGTATCTCCGTCATTATCTTGAATATTTACATTTCCGCCATTATCAATTAAATATTTTAATAAATTAATATGACCATATGATGCAGCGGCATGGATTGGTGTATATCCATTTGGATCTTTTGAGTTGGGAGTGAATTCACCACTGGTAATGTAGTGTTCTACTATTGTTCTTTGATTGTCGGCTGCAGCTATCCAAATGTTGGAAACCATTGTTATTTCACTGGTGATATATTGCTTGAGTTAGAAAAGACTGTGGAATGTGATTCGATGAGTTTGGAAAATAGAGATTTTTCAGATGAGAAAAATCCAAATCGGGAACGAGTGCGGCTCATATTTTCAGAAACAACAGTGTGCAATGTAGCTAGCAAATTGCTTTGGGTGCTGGAATCCATGGATAGATATACAGATAAGTATAAGTTCGATCTAATCTTCTACGCTCATATACCATCTTCTATAAGTTGTCGGTCAACGGTTTTACTGCTTTCGGATATAAATTGGCTGGTTTCTCACCTAACCACGACGATTAATCCTAAAAATAAGTTGTAATTAACTTACCATTTTCAAGAGCTATAGAATATGTGGAGGGGTATCTTCTGATAGATGCTGTGAGATGACAAAACTTTCTTCTCTATTGGGCACTCCAATACTTTGCAACATTTTTGCAACCAATGGTCTCTCTAAAAAAATGTGTTCCTGCATACAAACTCCCAGCAAACAACCAAAATTTTTCGTTCCATCAATTGACTTCCAGAGCCCATCGACAAGAACAAACAGTAGGGTCAATACTTATAATAGCAGTTACTAACATCCGGTTAGTAGAGATTTCATAAACTATAGAATATACATTTCCAACAATGTCCAAACAAGGGGAGGAAAATGATTTCATGAAGCTTACACTTTCACCACCTGAAAAATTAACCGGATTTGAATGGTGGAGACGTTCAGCACAATATGCCACTAAATTAGGTCTTAGTGATACAGAAGCCAAACAATATGAATATGATTATCGATTCCGTAATCCAGAAGAAAAATGTAAGACATGTAATGAAAATCTTGCCTGGATGTTGACATATTCTCCATCAGTTACATTTATGTTAGAAAATATAAATAAATTTGCTAAAGATGGTCAAGGATTAAGTAAAGAAAATATAATATGTGATATGTGTACGGATACAAAGGGTGGTGGGTTCCATCCACAATCAGGGGTTTTGTTGTGTGCCAATTGGATTACAAGTAAATGGCAATTAGAAGATGTTTTAACTCATGAATTGGTTCATGTGTATGATTATTTAAGATTTAATCTTAAGTTTGAAGATTTGAGACATCATGCATGTACTGAAATAAGAGCTAGTATGTTAAGTGGTGAATGTAGGATTTTTCAAGAAATTAAGAAAACTGGTTTAGGTAATTTTGGTAAGAAATTTCAAGGTTGTGTTAGAAGAAGAGCTGCTATATCAGTAGCAGCTAATCCAAATTGTAAAAGTCCTGAAGAAGCTGAAAAAGTGGTTGATTTGGTATGGAATTCATGTTTTAATGATACTAGACCATTTGAAAGAGTATATAGATAGTTGGCCATAGCCCCCAGGTACTGTGTGTGTGTATATAGTATAGAAAAGAGTTTTGTTATTTATAATGGAAAAACCAAGTAAAAAAGAACTTGAACGGGTATTTGTGTTCCTGCCTTTCGGATGGCATAATGCTGAATGAAATTAGTCTCTAAATTAGTATTATTAAATTAAAGTTGAAAAATTGCAACAACAAAAATTCTTGATCTGAAATTTTTCAGTTGAAGTTTTTTTCTTATCGATTTATTTGCCAGCAGCCAAGATATTTAATTAGACTGTTAATTAACACATGTTAAAAGCTGATTGATTGATGAGCCCAACCAGTATTGGTAATATAAGTTGGGAATGTAACCCGCCAGTTGCAGTTGCTTTTCTTATGCTTATTTCCCCTGGTATTCCTTATTTCTCTCCATATCCGATACTTCCATTGTCATTTTTTTCTCTCTTTGTTCATGACTTATCACCTGTTCCATTGATGATTCAATAGGCGAAGGGGGATAAAAGAAAAGACTCAACAAAATAAATTTTGTGTAATTTTTAAGGTTTTCGGGGATAATTGAATTATATTATCGGGTGTATTACACACAACTTTGTCATTACCTCATCTTCTTTCTGGTTTCTTCGGGTTACATATTTCATATCTTGTCATTCAATCCTTGGCTTTCAAAGTATCTTGGGTTAAAATATAAATAGACCTTGCTTCCCCCGTCCTTTCCCTCCTCCTCCCATCAACTGACCCATTTTTCAATTTTCCAAGTTTATCCCCCATATCAATATTAGTTAGAACATCAACACATATCAATGTCAACTAATCAAGCTAAAATAAAGAGATCAGAAACTGCTGATAATCTTGATCATATATCAAGAATTAATACATTTAGACAATTCCTAGATATAAATAATGATTATGCTTCATCAGAATCATCAGAGGAAGATAATAAATCAGATACTACCCTTGAATCGATCACCAAAGAAGAAGTAGAAAACAATAACTTAGAGCAAGAATTAAAACAACGTAAGAAAGTCACTACAACTAAAACTACTACAACCAAAGGACCTGAAGGTATAATCACATTAGATCGACTAGTTACACGTGTTTCCAAATTAGAAAAATCCCGAATTAATAAAAAACCCAGTTCCAAGGCTAAATATGTATCACGATTTGGTGATATTAAATTCAAAACAAAATCAACCACAATCTTTGATTCAGAATCATTTAAACAAGGTCAATTTTTTGGATTTTATATTTTATTTTGGTTAGCAACTGCATTTTTCATGTTTAATAATTTTGTTCATACATATTTTGAAAATGAATTATCAATACTTGAATGGCCAATTGTTCAAATCTTACTTAGAGATGTTATAAAAGTTGGATTAATTGATTTGGCAATGTATTTATCTTCATATTTCCCCTTGCTTGTTCAATTGGGGTGTAAATATAATATAATCACTTGGAATAATTCCGGATGGTTATTACAGGGTGTTTATGATGGGGTTTTTATATTCTTTTGGATTTGGATCGCTTCGAATCATGTGATGGATTTCCCTTGGATTGCAAAAGTTTACTTATTATTGCACAGTCTTGTAATGGTTATGAAAATGCATTCATATGGATTTTATAATGGATATTTATGGGCAATTTATAATGAAGCTTTATTTGCAGAAAATTATCAAGACAGATTATCAAAGGGACAGCCTTTACCTAATGGTTTCAAACATGAAGATACCACGAAATTGTTACAGAATAGTATTGAATTTTGTAAATATGAATTAGAATGTCAAACTAAAATCAATAGTGATAATTTCGAAGAATTTGATCAAAAGTCAGCTTCTGATCATATGAATTTATCAATTAAAGAATTACAACAACAAGGTCATATTAATTTCCCCAATAATATCAATCTATTCAATTATTTTGAATATTCAATGTTTCCCACTGTTGTATATACATTAAATTATCCCCGTACTGAAAAGATTAATTGGTATCTTGTCTTTGATAAAGTATGTGCAATCTTTGGGATCATATTCTTAATGATCTATATTGCTCAATGGAGTATGTATCCATTATTCGAAGAAGCTTTAATTGCTCGTGAATTACCAATAGCTGAAAGAATCCCTCAATTTTTTTATATCCTATTCGATATGATGTTACCATTCCTCATGATATACATGTTTACATTCTATCTTATTTGGGATTCAATCTTATCGGCAATTGCCGAACTCAGCATGTTTGCCGATCGAGAATTTTATGGACCTTGGTGGAATTGTAGTGATTTTTCCGAATTTGCAAGATTATGGAATATCCCCGTGCATAAATTCTTGCTTAGGCACGTTTATCATTCAAGTATTAGTGCTTTAACGATGAATAAACATCAAGCAACGTTGTTTACCTTTGTTTTATCAAGTTTGGTCCATGAATTGGTAATGTATGTCATATTTGGAAATTTAAGAGGATATTTATTATTATTACAAATGAGTCAAATTCCTTTGGTTATGCTTTGTAGATCGAAAATGCTTAGAGGAAAGAAAATTTTTGGCAATGTTCTTTGTTGGACTGGATTCATACTTGGTCCAAGTGTTATCCTTATATCGTATTTGTTGTTTTAAGGTGTCTCTGGTTTGGTTTCGATGTGAATGGAATTGTATAGTGTATAAATAGTGGATTTTGCACAATAATATATAGTGTAAACTATTAGATCTGAATATTTTATACAACCCATATTTTGTGGGGGGAAATGATTATCGATGATTTGTCGTGTGATCTGGCAATTTGGTAGTTAGCTAAAGAATTAATAATGAGAAGCCCAGGGATAGTAGTGAAATAAAATTGCAATTCTTCAAAATCTTAAAATCTTGCATGCATTTTGATGCAACAATTGTAACACTTGACAAAAAGAAAACACTAAGAAATAGCCTTACGTTCACTCTCTTTGTCGTCTATTTTCTTGAAATTTTCGTGAACATTGGTTAAATCTGGTACAGAAGTATATCCTTGTCATGACGATATTTACTGAAATTCTGGAGTACGAACCCTGAAGGAAATAGTCTCCATGACAATGGAATTTAATTGGGATGATTTTTCCTTATATTTGGGGATAACGGGAGAAGCTTTTTGCAGTAAAACTTTAATTATTCCTTCTTTTTCACAACAAACCTTTAAAAACAAAAAATCATTCGAGCTAATGAGTTTTGTAATAAAATGTATATTTAATGATTCATATATAGAATAATCTTATCTTAACAGTCACTAGATGAGCCTCTTAACAGATTATGTCATCGCAATCACATTGTCTTACTGTAGCAGCAAATTCGATGTGATGCAAGACGGCAAAAACTAACTTCCAAATTGGGATAAAAGTTTACCAAAACACAAAATCATATAAATTAACTTTATGTATAATACGAACCAAGAACAATACAAGAAAAAATGTTTATATTGTATATTTAACTACAAATCTTATTGTTAGTAACAAGAATGCCTGATCGCCCCGTTCTACTTGTTAATTGCGATCTCCCTGAAAGATCATTTGTATGATATTTTGCAACCAATCTATACACACTCAATTCCAACTTAATTTCATCTGTAAATCGTCAAACATATTAATCAAAACAAACAAGAATTTATTATATTGACTCACCAAAGCCTCCCCCCATCTACCTCACTTCATAAGGTTCCATGTACAGCCGTATACATGGAATTACCTTTTATTCTTGTCTGGGGTTGAAAAAATCACGCTCTTACGACAAAAAATCTCCAAGAAAAAAAAAACTTCCAAAACCTTAAAAAAGAAAAAAAATCAAGTGATTTCCTAATTAGGAAGTGACTTTTTTTAGGTTCCCTAAAAAATGGGATTCACCGTCAATAACAAACAAGAAACAGCGGAATGTAATTCCCCCATATATGTAAAACATGATGATTCTTTTTCTTAATATTAAAAAGAATTGATTGTCCCTTTTTATTAAAAACTAAACTAAAAATTTTCTTTCTTGAGTTTTAGAGACTTCTTATCTAATTTTCAACAACAACCATGTCCGAAGAAAATACTGCAGTAGCAGGATTAGTTAATCTCCTTGCCGCAATGTTTGATGGACCTGCTCCAGGAACAGGTATTAAACCATTAGTTACATTTGCCAAAAATTTAATGGGGGATGAACTTCCACCAGCACTTATTGAATTTAATATTGGATATCAAAATAATTTATTTGGAGGTTATCCAGGTTCAAAAGATGAAGTGCCATCGATTATATTTGCCGCTATATTTGGAGTCATTATGTTAATACATGCACTTATCTTAATAATTAATTCGTCAAGAGGTCATTATTTCTGGATTTCATATGTTTGGGTGTTTTATTGTATTTGTAAAGTCATTGGATTTGCCCTTAGAGCAAAATGGGCAACTAATGCTACTTTGGTTGATTTGGGTTTAACAAGTGAAGTGTTTTTAATTGTTCCTGCTATTATTCTTGTATCAGCTAATTTAATTTTAGCACAAAGATTATTTACATGGAGACATCCAGTTGGTGGTTCACGTAAATTATTTTGGGGATTTATGTTTACCTTATATGGATTTGTTTTAATTTTAATTGGAATTACTATTGCTGCTTCATTTGTTCCATATTTGAATTTCCTTTCTCAATCAAGTTATGATAGTTGGGTTAAAGTGGTTCAATTCACTTCTGTTTGTGTTTTGGCATATTCATTAACTTCGGTTGCTTTAATTGGACTTTCATTCTGGTTACCTACTTCCAAAGATGAAAATTTATATACTTATCAACCATGGTGGATTGAAAGTTTTGCTCCATTTTATTTCGTGGAAAAGAATGCATCGCAAAAGGCAGAAGCAGGGTTCATGAAGAGAAATTCTAATCATCGTCATGCAATTAGAGTAATTGCTGCTACCCATCATCATTATAAAGTCGTTAAAGGTGTAAGTAATCAAAGAGGTGATTTAAAACATAATGTTTCAATCATGATTTTAATTGCTACTACTATTTTAATCTTTATTGGAGCAATTGGTAGAGCCATTGTTGTTTTCCAATATAGATATAATAAAGATGCCTCAAAGGCTGCAGAACCTTGGTTCATGTATATTTGTTGGGGTATTTTTGAAATCATCATTAATTTCATTTACATCATTGGAAGAGTTGATTTAAGATTCTACCGTCCTGATATCTTACCACAAGCAGTTCGTGCAATTGTTACTGCCGAACAAACTTATTATCCAAGTTCCGATGAAGAGGAAGAAGGTTTCCATAGAGATAGACCAGAAACTTATCATGTCTTGAAAGAAAAGAATCCAAATCCAAATGAAGTAATTAACATTCAAGCACAAGGTGTTACTTCTGTGCCTCCACAACAACGTCGTCCTGCTGATCACGATGGATTTGAATCGGGTGATTGGGAATTTGCAAGTCCTGTTGGTAAGATTAGTGCTACTTCTAGTGAATCTAAAAATGCGGCTGCTCCAGAAAATGATAAGACCGCTCATGACTTTAAGTTTTAAATTTTGATATCAGTGTGTCTTGATTAATTAGTTTTATTTGTTGTGTTTTTCTAAAGTACGTTATCCATTTTTACAGTTTTATTTCGTTTTATTATTTACTTTTTAATGTGTTTATTTATTAAATTATTTGTATAGTTGTCAGTTTGACTACCAATTTACTAATTATTATCTCTGATTCAATGTGTAGTCTCTACTGTTTACAATATTTAGCAGTAGTAAAAATGGCTCAATTTGCAACCGATCCAAAAAAAACTTGGATTCAGAGTCAGAAAAAAAAAAGGTCCGCCCTGATTCTTTGTTAAGTGTAATAGGTCAATTGCCCTATCACAAAGACAATTTAATGATACAATAAGGCTATGTGTAACGAACGTTTTATGCAACTTTAAATTTAGAAAATTGATCTTGTAGCGGGTAGTATTACTCGTAGTCTACTTATATATATAGTTGACCCGTATAGTTGCTTGATATTATTAATTGAAGTATGGAGAATGGAAGGGTGCTGTTAATTATTGACTTCTTTTAAATTATAATTCTGAAAATTTAAAATTTTTCAAAGATCTCTCTCTCTTGTGTTTTGAAAAATCTCGCACATGGGGGAGAGAGCGGAGAACTAAAAAGAGTGAGAAAGCCTTCGAGAGAGGGAATTTGATTCGCCTAGAAAATTATAAAAAGAATGAAAATTTTTCAATTTATTCGAAATTTCAAATCTTTTACTTCTGCTTCCTTTTCTTCTTCCCTCCTTTTAAAATCATCAATTAAATCAAAGATGGCTCAAGAATTAACTCACCCATCCATTAAAGATGGTTGGTTTGCTGAAATCTCCGAAACCATGTGGCCAGGTCAAGCTATGTCCTTAAAAGTTGACAAAGTCTTACATGTTGAACAATCAAAATATCAAGATGTCTTGGTATTCAAATCTTCAACTTATGGTAATGTCTTAGTTTTAGATAATTGTATTCAAGTCACTGAACGTGATGAATTCTCTTATCAAGAAATGATTACTCATTTAGCTTTAAACTCTCATCCAAACCCAAAGAAAGCTTTGGTTATTGGTGGTGGTGATGGTGGTGTTTTAAGAGAAATCTTAAAACATGAATCAATTGAAGAAGCTTGGTTATGTGATATTGATGAAACTGTTATTGAAGTTTCTAAAAAATATTTACCAAATATGTCTGTTTCTTACAACGATCCAAGAACTAAGGTCCACATCGGTGATGGTTTCAAGTTTTTAGCTGAATATAAGAATCAATTCGATGTTATTATCACTGATTCTTCTGATCCTGAAGGTCCAGCTGAATCTCTTTTCCAAAAACCATATTTTGAATTATTAAGAGATGCTTTAACTGAAAAGGGTGTTATTACTACTCAAGCTGAAAACATCTTTATTCATATGGATATTATTTCTAAATTAAAGAAGGATTGTCAAGAAATCTTCCCAGTTGCTGAATATGCTTATACTATGATTCCAACTTACCCAAGTGGTTCTATTGGTTTTATGGTTTGTTCTAAGGATAAAGATGCTGATGTTACTAAACCAATCAGATTCGATTGGTCTGATGAATTTGTTTCAAAGAATTTGAAATATTATAATAAGAGAATTCATGAAGCTTCATTTGTTTTACCTACTTGGGCGGATGAAATCTTAAATAAGACCAAGAACTGACATTACAGAAATTTTACAGAGAAACAGAGATAATTGAGATTCATTTTTTGAAATTATCCCTTTTGTATATTATTTTTGTAATGAGTAATGAGTTCGGACAGGTTTTTATTTAATATTATTTTTATAGAATAATACATGATTTGTGTATCTTCTTTAAAATCTGTTTCGTATGCGAGATCTCTTAAATGTTACCTGAAATTTTCAGTATGCGATGAGAGAGGGGGATCTCTCTCTCTCAGAAGATTAAGACAACGCAAAGCCAATACTTGATACTTGTCTTTTCATACAAGCAGTTGTCAGACACAGGCTCTCAAACCGAGGAAATCTTGCGGACACAGATAAGATTCCTGTCGCTTGGTATTATCCTATAAGGTGCCAGTACTCTGGTCGATCTATCCTTTCTTTCTCAACATTTCACATTTCAAAGCCTGAGAAACGAATCATAATTTCTATGCGTTCAGCCTAACTTATGTGAACTCGGAAGCGACATTAGCTAATTTATACGTCCAGCAAACTCGATACAGTCCAGGCCATTGTATTCTTGTAATATTGGACAAGAATGAATTCGTTTCATATACCTAATTTGCATCGCTTCCTTCCTGAAGAATGCCTTGAGTGTAGTCGAATGATGTTAAGTTTGACAAAAATTATTACGATTTTTTTTTTAACAAAAGCAGTTTAATATCAAGACCTATATCTCAGTCCATATTCGAAATGACCATAATGAATTAGTTTCTGAACAAGAAATATATTTTACCTTTGTGGATTCCTTTTGACTGCAAAATTACAAACATTATTTGCAGCAATAATGTAAGTTAAATTAATGGTCGTGTACAAAATGTCAATTTTTCTTTTGTTTTGTTTGGTCGTTTGCCTGTTTGACAAACCAGCATCCCCAAGAAAACATCACGTAAACATCAACCATCTACTTTTCCTTTAGCAATTTATTATATATCAACTCCCAATAACCATCAGATTACAATAACAAATATGTCACACTCATCAAGAAAGAAATTACTACTTATGGGTCGATCAGGTTCTGGTAAATCATCAATGAGATCAATTATCTTTTCGAATTATAGTGCATTTGATACCAGAAGATTAGGTGCAACTATAGATGTTGAATTATCCCATTTAAGATTCTTAGGAAATATGACATTAAATTTATGGGATTGTGGAGGACAAGATGTATTTATGGATAATTATTTTACTAATCAAAAAGATCATATTTTCAAAATGGTACAAGTTTTAATTCATGTATTTGATGTTGAAAGTAAATCAATTAATAAAGATATTGAAATATTTATAAAATCGTTAACGAATTTACAAAAATATAGTCCTGGTGCTAAAATCTTTGTATTATTACATAAAATGGATTTAGTTCAAATTGATAAACGTGAAGAATTATTTAATATAATGATGGATAAATTACAAAAAATTTCCAATCCATATCAATTTAAATTAATTGGGTTTCCTACATCAATTTGGGATGAAAGTTTATATAAAGCTTGGTCACAAATTGTTTGTTCATTAATTCCAAATATTAATTTATTTAATAGTAATTTAATTAAATTTAATTCTATTTTAGATGCTGAAGAAATTATCTTGTTTGAAAAGACAACTTTTTTGGTCATATCTTCAACTGCATCAATTCAACAACAACAACAACTACAAGATCTGAATGGAGGACTCATGAATAATAATAATAGCACCAGCACTAGTGTTGAAGAATTAGATCCAAAAAGGTTTGAAAAGATTTCAAATATTATTAAAACATATAAACAATCAATATCAAAATTAAGAACAAATTTTAGAAATTTAATAATACGAGGTAGTAATGGAAATAATTTCTATATTGATATCTTAACTGAAAATATGTTTATTATGATTGTATTAAAAGATAAACCTCAATTAGAAAATAATTATATTCAACAACATGAAGAATTATTAATATTAGATAACATAAGAGCTGCTAGAAAATGGTTTGAAAAGATTGAAAACTCAGGAAGTAGTTAGTTGAGATATGTAGGGTTTTGGTTGTATAGAGGGTACCGGGTTGCGTACCCGTATTACACATATGTATTTATTCAAAATTGTAAAACACGTCTAATAAGTGAATTTGGATCTCCGGTTAAACTTGTGTAGTTAGACAAGTTTTTAGCTGAAGGCTTAATTTCAAGACTGTCACAGTAGTGGCTTGTTTAAAATTTTGGTTGGGTGAAACTTCGTACAGAAATTATACTACACCAGTTATATAATCTAATTCGTCTCATCCAATCAATCTTCTCTCAAATTGATAAATCCCCTATGTAGGGCGGAATAGTACAAGTCTTCTCCTTGCATACTTCCGATGATTAAGCGAAGGATAAAACGCACGGAATTACTTAGACTTATTTTTTCGGCTTATTCATTGCGACATTAGCTGATGCAAAAAAAGTCGACCGACAGGAAGCCCGACGACATTCTTTATTCCGACCTTCCATGTCGTTTCACGCGTCATGGTGGGGGGACCAAGTATCCCTATGATCAAGGCATCTCTCTCAAGGGGTTATTTCCCGGGGTAGCCGGATCTGGAACCTCAATTGCTTACATTCCGTCAACTAGGTTATGTATGGGGAGTAATTGTCAAGTTTGGAGTGAATCTCCCACCTACCTCGCTTTTGTTCAAATGACATTCTCTAATTTTGCGGTAATTGTTGCCTGGTAATGTCACTGTGATTGCACTGCCTTTTCGTTCTTTGGGGTTGCTATCTTCTGAGAGGAGGGCAAGCTCGTCTGGTCGTAAGTGAACGTGGGACTTCAAAGCCATTAAATTATATTTGAGGGGAGTTGCAAATAAATAAATATAATTACCATAAATTTATACGATGTAAAATTGGTCGTATAAAAACTTTCTTACACACATCAAACGGAAACCAAAAAAAATAAAATGTCAAAAAAATTCCAACAAAAATCAAAATTCTGTTTTTATTTACTTTTCCTCAATACTCCGATAATTCCATATTTGAAAGAAAGGTCTAGTAGTTGATACTTCTTTATAGAAACACATTCTAAATATAGCAAAACAGAGCATCATCACCATGGGTAAATTATTACAATTCTTACTTCATCCAAATGAATTGAAAGCTGCAATTCAATTAATGAAATTTAGACAACCATTACATCCACGTAATCCATCACAAGAATCAGAAACTTTGCAAAGATGTTATATTCTTTTAAACAAAACATCAAGATCATTTGCTGCTGTTATTGAAGAATTACATCCTGAATTAAGAGATGCAATTATGATTTTCTATTTAGTTTTAAGAGCTTTAGATACTATTGAAGATGATATGACTATTGATCCAGAAACTAAAGTACCATTATTAAGATCATTTGATAAGAAATTAAATACTAAGGATTGGACATTTGATGGAAATGGTCCAAATGAAAAAGATAGAATTGTTTTAGTTGAATTTGATAAGATTTTAGGTATTTATCATCAATTAAAACCTCAATATCAAGATGTTGTTAAAGATATTACTTATAAAATGGGTAATGGTATGGCTGATTATATTTTGGATGAGAATTTTAACCTTAATGGAGTTGAAACTGTTAAAGATTATGATTTATATTGTCATTATGTTGCTGGATTAGTTGGAGAAGGATTAACTAAATTAATGTGTATGGCAAAATTTGCTGATTCAAATCTTACCCAAGATAATTTTGAAAGATCAAATTCAATGGGATTATTTTTACAAAAAACTAATATTATTAGAGATTATCATGAAGATTTAGAACAAGGTAGATCTTTCTGGCCAAAAGAAATTTGGTCTAAATATACTGATTCATTACCAAATTTCCATCAAAAACCAGAATTAGAATTTGAAGGATTAAGTTGTATTAATGATTTAGTATTGAATGCTTTAGGTCATGTTAAAGATTGTTTAGAATATTTATCAATGGTTAAAGATTCATCTACTTTTAGTTTCTGTGCAATTCCTCAAGTAATGGCAATTGCAACATTAGCTGAAGTTTATAATAATCCAAAAGTTTTACATGGTGTAGTAAAGATTAGAAAAGGTACAACTTGTGAATTAATTTTAAATAGTAGAACTTTCCCTGGAGTGGTTAAAATCTTTAGAAAATATATTCAAATAATTAATCATAAATCTTCAGTTAAAGATCCAAATTATTTGAAAATTGGAATTAAATGTGGTGAAATTGAACAATTTTGTGAAGTTATGTATCCTTCAACCGTACCTAAAGGTGCTAAGATTCAAGAACAACCAATTAATCAAGTTATAAAATCAAGAACCGCAATTGATGAATCTATGCAAAAACGTATTGAAGAAGAAGCTTTTAATACTAATCTTGTACTTACTTTTATATTATTAGCAATTGTGGGAACTAGTTATCCACTTTTGACAAAGTTGGTTTGAATAAATTTGGGTGTTTAGCTAGCTAGTTGTTGTTTACTTTCTCTCTATCTATCTGTGTTACCTATGTTTTTTTTGTGTGTGTTAGAATAGATGATATACAGTCTATTCATATAACCTGGTTATATATCATTTTACAATTGTTACTATAGAAGGCAAATATATTACTAAATCTGAAAGAATATTTCAACTGCTATTCTCTCTTGTTATATTGACCTGTCTGGACTCCAGCGGAGATGTTTATTGTATTGCTTTTCTTGGATCGAAGGGAGAGTATTCCAATAAGTTGCATTTACAACAACAATCCAAGCAATCTGGTAGACAACATGGACTGGTATCTACTGCTTACTGGGCTCTCAAGGACTCTTGGAATCCAGATCATAAGCTAATCTCAACGGACATACAGTTTTCTTGCCAAATGCTTTCCAGATGTTATGATAGCAAGATACAAGAATCCCATTAACACAGCAATTCAAATCCTGAGAGGATGCCCTTCTGGAATAAGTAACCCAAAATCCTACCACTGTATACCTTTATTCACTAGATGGTCAGCGCCATATCACTAGAAATCTGAACATCTAGAGAAGAAAGATAATGGGATCCAATGGCGGGATTTTGTATTCTTCATTTCTTCCTAGTTCTTCCTTTAAGTCGCCTATCAGTATGACCAGTCGTGTAGTAGTCGCAATATTCCTGGTGATTGTTTAATCCACTACTCTGTCGGGCACCCACAATTGCCTGTATCTGCCGATAATCTCAAAAACTAAGCATACTTTTATTGGTAATAAGAATGAGTAAATTTACACAAAACTAAAATGAGTTTAAAATTTAGCCGAGATTATTAATTTATTACATTTTCTGCTTCTACTTCATTCTTATATCTTTTCAGAAAGAAGAAGAATTTAATTTTAAAAGTTTAAATTTTGGTTTTAAATAAAAATCTGAGACAAAGATTTATTGTTCATAGCAATCTTCCATAGTAAACTAAAACTAAATTACGAACCCCCCGAGATTTTTATTATTAATTTTTTTTAGCCCCACCACCACTACCACATCTTATCTATTTATATATCATTTGCTATTACTACTACCACTATTACTATTATTACAAATACCACCTAGAAGAATATGTCAACGTCTAATAACACTCAATTGGATCATTCAAAAGTTAAATTTCCAATTAAAATAATCCATTGGTCTTTAGATTATTCAGGTGATGACGATAGTAAATTAGCTACACCAATCTTATTACAAGAAAAGAATGGACCATGTCCATTAATTGCTTTAATTAATACATTACTTCTTAAAGCAGAAGAGCAAATAAGACATAACACTAGAAATGAAATTAAAATTACTTCAATTGAAGAAAAGAAATTGATTGGAGTTTTAGAATTTAAGAATTTCTTAATGAATCAATATAACATTTCAACAAACATTGACTTATCAACACTTTTAAGTCATTTAGGTGATTTATTATTAATCTATGTTGAAGAAAGTGGATACCATTATGAAGTTGATAAATTATTGGCCAATTTACCACTTTTACATACTGGATTATCCGTTGATCCAAATTTATTAA
The DNA here is from genome assembly GCF_019202705.1 of Hemisphaericaspora subhashii. NCBI lineage: Eukaryota > Fungi > Ascomycota > Pichiomycetes > Serinales > Debaryomycetaceae > Hemisphaericaspora > Hemisphaericaspora subhashii. The sequence goes on along the minus strand of NW_026057307.1, from coordinate 12,133 downwards.
CGGGAGATTTTACTCCTAATGATATTGCAACTACGTTATTTAAATTATTTGATTTGAAATTAAAACATGGTTGGGTTATAAATCAAATCGATAATGAAAATATTGAATGGAATTCAGATCAACAACAAACCTCCAGTCCAACATCATCCCCCAAAATTGATAATTATGCTCATGTAGTTGATTTATTTAATAAATTACAAACATTTGATCAAATTCAAGATTTCTTATTAGATTCATCTCCGCTGGTTGAAGATAATGGAGTAGTAGATACTTTGGATCATTTTCAAGATAAACGATTAGTACAAAAATGGTTAGATTTAAATAAAACTCAATTAACTCAAATTGGATTAAATCGATTAAATTTCAATTTATTAAAAGGGGAATTCATTGTATTCTTTAGAAATAATCATTTTAATACTTTGTTTAAAAAAGATGAACAAGAGTTTTATATCTTATTAACTGATGCTTCATTCACAAGCAAATCTTCCAAAATTATATGGCAATCATTAAATTCCGTTTCTGGCAATGATGATTTATTCTTCACCGGTGATTTCTTACCAATATTAGATATTGATCAGGATTTACCACCTCATGATGAAACTCATGGGTCTGATTACTTGTTGCTGAAACAATTACAAGAAGAAGAAGATCAACGAATGGCAAAAGAAATGCAAGCTTCTTATAATAAACCAAAACCTAAAGAACAACCACCAGTAACAAAGTCAAGTGATTCAAAAGAAGAGAAAAAGAAAAAGAAGAAAAAGCTAGGTTGTGTAATTACTTAGTTATAATAGAAGACCTTTTATATCCTATAAATACATTTAATACACGTGCTACACTAGTAGTTCTAGTCCTCTTCTTCGTCATCGTTAAATTCATCCAATGATTTGGATTCATCCGCATTGTCCTCATGTTCATCTTCCTCCTCTTCTTCCTCCTCGTCGTCTTCTTCATCTTCTCCTTCATATTCCATAGGATCAAATTCAGATCTAATGTTATCCATCTTCTTCAATTCATTCGTAGTAGGTTCCCTCAATCTGAAATTTATTCCACCAAGAGTACTATCTCTCAAGAAACGATTAATTTCAGAATTTGTAGATGCACGATGCTTCTTTAAATCAATTCTACCAGTGGTTGGATAATATAATGCCGCTTTTCTCTTTTCGCCAACTTTGTTCCCTTCTTCAGGAATAAACTTAATTGCCAATTCTTCATTTGGTTTATTAAATCTTTGGAAATTCATATCATAATTCTTCACATATTTGAAATTATATTCATCCAAATTATCTTCTTCCTCATCTAATAAATTAACCGGACGTTCTCGTTCAGTTGAATTCAATTTCGATTTCAATTCAGCAGCTCGTTTGGCATCTTTAACTTGAAACATTGAAATCCATTCTCCGTCAGCTGAAGAAATCGGTTTGAATACAGTTGATGCAATTGAATCTTGATGAAATTTTGCATTAAATGCATCCTTCTGCTGTCTCTTCAACGTCTCCAAATCACGAGATAATGATGCCGAACCCAAGAATCTAATCGTTAAGAATTTATTATCCATCATAGAAGTATCCGGCAATAATGGCCAAGCATCCACCGCCTTTAAATGTTTCTTTCTTGGATGTTTGATCGAATTCAAATCATTCAATGACTCTTGGGCAACGTCAAACGTATGTTCAACCGCCGCCAATTGTGATTCGGCATCGTGCTTCCCTTCCCCAGCTGTTTTTGCTTTTGTTTTGGCATCAAGTTTCGATTCTTCACTGGTGGCAGCTAATCGAGACTGAGGTCTTTCTCTTTCTGAAATATATTCTGTTCTTCTCAAGAATGAAACCCCCGGTTCTGATTTCGAAATCTTGCCAATCCCAGCATCTCTTAATAATGCTCGATCTCTAGGATGTAATGTAATTGGTCTATCTTTATCTTTTTGTAAATTACAAATCACAGAATCATTTCCTTGATCTAAAAATCCATTATTATTAATCAAATTCAAATTCAATCCCAATTCATCATCTATCCTTTCCATGAGTCCTTGGAAGTTTTCTTTTCTAAATAATGAAGCTAATAATTGTTCAGCTTCAATTTTGGATGAGGTTTGTTCAGTGGTGTTATATTCGATGAATTTGGGGTTTAATGGAGGTGGTGGAAGATTGTTGGTATAACGCACTTTGGCGATATAGTCTTGCCTTATTGGTTTCTGTGGCTTTTGTGACATGATTGATTTGGGGATGTGTACTTAATGGATGTTTCTTGCTACCTTGACAGACTTTGATATTTTTCAAGTTATAAAGTTTTTGATGGAATTTTTACAACAGAATCATTTGGTCGTGTAAAGATGTTCAAAATAATTCGTTGCACTACAAAAAATTACAAATGGCTGCGAAATCCAATAAATTGTTTGAAATACTATAAAACGTAAAGACGCTACAAATGATTTATTTCATTATAAAAGAATTATAAAAGATTTAATAAGGTATATAAGACATTATAAGTAAAAGGCTTGGTATCAGATTTGAAGTTTATTCCAGAAATAATCAAACCCACTACCAGCACCATTAAACGCCAAAATATTAGGTGATTCACCATGCAATCCAGTCAATTTTCCTTTCGTACCATATGCAATTATTCGCTTCTTCAAAACAATAGGATCAACTTTTTGAGCATACTCAGAACTACCTTCTGGATGTAACGACAAGAAATATGCCAACAATCCCGAAACAAATGGCGTTGCCATTGACGTACCTGATTCAATTTGAGACCTTGAACTAATTGAAGTAGATGCGATCTCACCTCCAGGAGCATAGATATCAACACAAACCCCCCAATTTGAATATGATGCAACTATATCGTTTTTGATAATTGCACCAACAGTAATAGAACCACTAGCCCTGGCTGGTGAATGTTTACACGCATCATCACCCTCATTCCCTGCCGCAACCGCAACATGTAATCCCTCCGCCGTGGCCGCATTTATCGCCATATCTAATGCGTTCGAAAGTACTCCTCCTATAGAGATATTAACCACCGATCCCTTGAACCCTTTTTTCTTAGATTGGATATCTTTCTTGTGCTGAATTACGGCATATTCGACTCCTTTGATTATATCTGAATTATAACCCCCACCGTGTGAATTCATCACCCCAACTGCAACGAGTTTGACTTGCTTTGCAACTCCATATGTTTTTGATCCTAGTATACCTGCAACATGGGTTCCATGACCATGTACATCAGTGGTCAATTCGGGATTAGCGATTGATTTACCCCAGCTAGCTCGGCCTTCAAATTCCGCAAGGGTGGTAGCTATACCTGTGTCGACTATGTATGCAGTCACTCCTTTCCCTCCTTGGTCGTCATATAAGAAATATCCATTATTGAAATTAAGTCGTTGTGAGATCCGGGCGAGACCCCAAGTTGCATTATTTTGGATTTGAAATTTTTGGATGTTTATTTTTGCATCATGTTCGACGAAATCGATTTCTGGATTTTTGAGGATTTCTTGAAGGAGCGAGTTGGAGAAATATCCGGAATATCCTCTGACGGTGTCACCAATCCCGAAGAAATTTAATGCTTTGGGAGTGGGTTCGTTGTCGTCCCTGCGGATATAGTTGGACATCAATTCTCGGTGTCTTCTGGTGATCCAGTCTTTATGTTCTTCACGTTTCGATTTGGCTAAAGACAGCTTGTAGACTACGATATAATGGAATGGAAGGGTATCGTCCAATATATTGGTTTCCAAGAGGGAAGCTTTGTTTTCGTTAGAAGGGCTTATGTCTTCAACATTGTTGATTCCAGACAGTAAATCTGAAATGGTGATTGGCAGGGCGTAAATATCTGGAAGGATCAATGCATTGGTGACTGTCATTAACGAGACGATAGCTATTATCCACATGGTATCTCAATGATCTATAAAGAAAAGAAGAAAAAAGGACTAAAGGTGCAATATGGTTTTCGGTTTGTTCTATAATCCCAAAATAGAATCGTCATTCACCTTCCTTACTGGATACCATATTTGATATCTTAGAGTGATTAGTTTCCAGATTTCGGGAATCTACATTCGTATATAGAACTATTTGCGTATTCTTTACATGAATTGGGAAACTATTAACATTCGAGAATTTGGACTTGAAACTTCTTTGGTTTATTCTTTCCTAATTTTCAAGAGTCTTGCCAAATTTTGTTTCGATTTTAGATCAGGTATTTCTACTCTTCCAAACAATGTATAAGGTAGTTTTATGCATTGTAATAATGGTACATTTTGCCCCTCCCTATATGAAACATACATAACTACTCATCCCACGTATTTGAATTATCCTTTCAATGTTGGATCATTTCCACCCCAAGAAAGAACCTCTTTAGAATCTGGTTTATGTAATGTCTTGACAATTTCTTCATTCAATTCAAGATCTTCGGTTCCAGCATCTGGCAAAGCATCCAAATTTTCTTTAATTCTCGTTGGAGTTCCTGTTTTCGCTAAAACGATAAATCCTTGAAGATATCCCCATTTTAATAATATCTGTCCCGGGCTGATATTATATTTCTTTGACAATGCAACCAATTCTGGATCAACGAATTTTTTACCTCTTGCTAATGGAGTATGAGCTTCCAAGAGAATATTATGTTTCGATAAATATTCTTGTAAATCTACTCGGGGTAGCCAAGGATGTAATTCAAGTTGATCCACTACTGGTTTTACTTTATATTCTTCCCAATTGAATAATTCTTCCAAATGTTTGACACCATAATTTGAAACCCCGATAGATTTGATTTCAAGAGTTGGGTTTTGTGGGTTTAAGACATATTCTTGCAAAGCCTTATATGTTCCTAATCTGGTTTCTTTAGTGGAGAATGGCCAATGAACTAAAACTAAATCAACGTAATCAATTGAGCTTTTGATATCTTTGGCAATATCTTCAACTGCTTTCTTGGTTCCTTGATATCCTTGAGCATTTTCATTAATTTTGGTTGTGAAAAATATATCTTCCCGTTTAGCTTTGTCAGGGAAATCTTGCAAGAATTTAGCAATACCTTCAGCAGCTTGTTTCTGATTATGATAAATAATTGCGCTATCAATATGTCTATATCCGGTAACCAATGCTTGATAAACCATGTCTTTTGTTTTCTCTTTCGGGATTAAATAAACCCCATAACCAGCAATTGGGATTTTTAACCCATTGTTTAATGTATAGCAAGATTGTTTAGATAATGCAAGTTTAGTAGTAAGTTTAGTAATAAGTTTACTCATTTAGGTATCGATAATGTCATTGATAAGTTCAGATTCAATTTTGAGGGGAGAAGTTGCAGTCTATTTATATGACTCCCCTTGTGCTTGTTTTTCGGCATACCGTCTATCCCTCATTATACAGATATTTGACCCCTCCTTGATTTGTAAGCTACTTTTTTCCATACAAACAAAAAAATAATTGCATCCTCAGTTTTCTGGAGTACTTGATGGTTATTATCTATTGCGGATGGTAGGAATTGAACATACCAAAACGCCAGAACGACCTTCCGGTTGCAATGACAAGAAATATGCCAACAACCCGGAAACAAATGGCGTTGCCATCGACGTACCTGATTTAATAACAGATCTTGAACTAATTGAACTAGAAGCAATCTCATCTCCAGGAGCATATATATCTACACAAGCTCCCCAATTTGAGTATGATGTAACTATATCGTTTCTGGTATTTGCACCAACAGTAATGGGTCAACTAGCCCTGGCTGGTGAATGTTTACGCGCATCATCACCCGCATTCCCAGCCGCAACCGCAACATGTAATCCCTCCGCCGTGGCTTCATTCACCGCCATATCTAATGCGTTCGAAAGTACTTCTCCAATGGATATATTAACCACCGACCCCCTGAATCCTTTTTTCTTAGATTGGATATCTTTCTTATGTTGAATTGCGGCATATTCGATTCCTTTGATTATATCTGAATTATATTCCCCACCGTGTGAATTCATCACCCCAACTGCAACGAGTTTGACTTGCTTTGCAACTCCATATGTTTTTGATCCGAGTATGCCGGCAACATGGGTTCCATGACCATGTACATCAGTGGTCAATTCGGGATTAGCAATTGATTTACCCCAGCTTGCTCTGCCTTCAAATTCCGCAAGGGTGGTGGCTATACCTGTGTCGACTACGTATGCAGTCACTCCTTTCCCTCCTTGGTCGTCATATAAGAAATATCCATTATTGAAATTAAGTCGTTGTGAGATCCGGGCGAGACCCCAAGTTGCATTATTTTGGATTTGAAATTTTTGGATGTTTATTTTTGCATCATGTTCGACGAAATCGATTTCTGGATTTTTGAGGATTTCTTGAAGGAGCGAGTTGGAGAAATATCCGGAATATCCTCTGACGGTGTCACCAATCCCGAAGAAGTCTAATGGTTTAGGAGCGATTTCGTTTTCATCCCTGCGGATGTAGTTGGACATCATTTCTTGGTGTTCTCTGGTGATCCAGTATTCATGTTCTTCACGTTTCGACTTTGATGTGGACTGCTTGTAGACTACGATATAATGGAATGGAAGGATATTGTCCAAGGTATTGGTTTCCAAGAGAGAAGCTTTGTTTTCGTTAGAAGGGCTTCTATCTTCAATATTGTTGATACCAGACAGTAATTCCGAACTCGTACTTGGTAGCGAGTAAATATCTGGCAAGATTAATGCTTTGGAAACCGCCAGATAAACTGTCAATAGCGAGATGATTGCTAGGCTCAACATGGTAGGTTCAATGGTCTATAAAGAAAAGAACAAGAAAAGGCTAAAGATTCAGTATGGTTTTCATTTTGTTCTATAATCTCAAAATAGGATCCTTCCTTACTGGATACAAGATTTGATATCTTAGAGTGATTAGTTTCCAGATTTCGGGAATCTACACATTCGTACATAGAACTATTTGCGTATTCTTTACATGAATTGGGAAACTATTAACATTTGTGGATTTGGACTTGAAACTTCTTTGGTTTATTCTTTCCAAATTTGCAAGAGCCTTCCCAAATTTTGTTTCGGGTTTAGATTTGGTATATCTACGCTTCAAAATGCGCTTTGGTATTTTAAAAATATTGGTACATTGAGACGCTACCTATGTGAAACCTACATAACTATTCATTCCATGCTTTTGAACTGTCATTTCTGTCCCATAATGTTGGGTCCCTACCACCCCAAGTATGTACTCCTTTAGAATCTGGTTTATGTAATGTCTTGACTATTTCTTCATTCAATTCAAGATCTTCAGTACCAGCATCTGGCAAAGCATCCAAATTTTCTTTAATTCTCGATGGAGTTGCTGTTTTGGCTAAAACAATAAATCCTTGAAGATATCCCCATTTTAATAATATTTGCCCCGGGCTGATATTATATTTCTTTGATAAACTAACTAATTCTGGATCATTGAATTTTTCACCTCTTGTTAATGGAGAATAAGCTTCCAAAAGAATATTATGTTTGGATAAATATTCTCGTAAATCAACTCGAGGTAACCAGGGGTGTAATTCAACCTGATCCACTACTGGCTTTACTTTATATTCTTCCCAATTGAATAATTCTTCCAAATGTTTGACACCATAGTTTGAGACTCCAATAGATTTGATTTCAAGAGTTGGGTTTTCTGGGTTTAAGACAAATTCTTGTAAAGCCTTATATGTTCCCAATCTGGTTTCTTTAGTGGAGAATGGCCAATGAATTAAAACCAAATCGACATAACCAATTGAACTTTTGACATCTTTGGCAATATCTTCAATTGCCTTTTTAGTGCCTTGATATCCTTGAGCATTTTCATTGATTTTGGTTGTGAAGAATATATCTTCACGTTTAGCCTTATCAGGGAAATCTTGTAAGAATTTAGCAATACCTTCAGCAGCTTGTTTTTGATTATGATAAGCAATTGCACTATCAACATGTCTATATCCTGCAACCAATGCTTGATAAACCAAGTCTTTTGTTTTCTCTTTAGGAATTAAATAAACCCCATAACCAGCAATTGGGATCTTTAACCCATTGTTTAAGGTATAAGTAGATTGCTTTGATAATGCAAATTTAGTAGTAAGTTTAGTCATTTTATGAATCGACGATGTCATTGATAAGTTCGGAGATTTCAATTTTCAGGGGAATTTGAAGCCTATTTATATTGCTCCCCTTGTGCTTGTTTTTTGCCACTCCATCTTATCCCCATTATGCTGATAACTGCCCCCTCCTTCTTTCCTTGTTTGATTTGTAATAGCTACTTTTTTTTCATACAAACAAAAAAATAATTGTAATCCACAGTGTTCGGGAATACTGGATGGTTACTTGCTTATTGTTGATGGTGTAATTAAATAGACAAAACGCCACCATTTCCTTATCAAGTTGACTCTTCTGTTCTAGATTGTTCGATTTCTTCAGTTATATTAAATAATCTTATTCCGCAATTTCATCAATTGCTTAACTGATCATCTTGAAGAGGTAGAGAAGATGTTGATTATTTATAATTTGTTATCGTTTGACTGAAACCGTGGTTGTAGATTGATGAGTCAAATAATTTCCTGTATATAAATAACTCTAATCAATCAGAAATCTATCATCAATTTTCTTTTGTTTTGACTTTTATTAAAATCTCTTGACATTTACAACTGACGAAAAGGAAATATCAATTTAAGACACTCTTTCACAAGACTGAGTTAACAATAAATCAGGAAACTAAAAAATGTCAAATAGAAAGAAGACATTGTTAAAGGTCATCATATTGGGGGATTCAGGAGTTGGAAAAACTTCTTTAATGCAACAATTTGTCAACAACAAATTCTCCCATCAATATAAAGCAACCATTGGAGCAGATTTCCTAACCAAAGAGATTACAATTGATAATAATAAACATGTCACATTACAAATCTGGGATACTGCTGGTCAAGAAAGATTTCAAAGTTTAGGTGTTGCCTTTTATCGTGGGGCTGATTGTTGTGTATTATGTTATGACGTTACCAATGAAAAATCATTAAATAATTTAACTAGTTGGAAAGATGAATTCTTAGTTCAATCAAATGTATCAAATCCTCAAGATTTCCCATTCGTTATAATAGGAAATAAGATTGATGTTGATGATTCTAAAAAGATTCCTTCATTACAAAAGAAATTACATAATATAACTCATAATCAATTAGGTGGGTTAAATTATCCTGTATTTGAAACATCAGCAAAAGATTCTATTAATGTTGATGCTGCATTTGAAGTCATTGCTAAGATGGCTTTACAACAAGATGAATTAAACGCTGCCAGTGGAAATGATGCTAATGATGATTATAATGACGCAATAAATATACATTTGGATGGAGATGCAGGTGGTTGTGCATGTTAAATTAAGTTTTCATATAGGATTAAAGAAACAATATTATACCCTCCCCATTCATACATAGAGTTTAGTCAATGTGTTTTTCTTTTTAATGTTTTTTGAAGATGTCATGAAAATGTTTTTCTAGTTTTTAAGTTCTAAGTTGTTTATTTATACTTTTAATAATAATATAAGAGAGTTCTAGAGTATGTAATTCTATATCTAATTATTTGCTATTAAGACACGCACAAAATGCTTTAATGACCATTTCAATAAGCGAGTCGTTACCCCCTTGTTGCTGTTGTTGTTGTTGTTGTTGATATTGTGGTGCATTATAATGTTGTTGAGGTTGATATTGTGGTTGTCCAGCTCCGTGATAAGCTTGTTGAGGTTGAGAGATTGGTGTCCAATGACTTGGCACTTGTGAACTATCACTACCTTTCAAATCAATAATTAAAACCCCAGAATTCTTTGGATCAACATGTACTTTCAAATTACTCTCATCACATAATTTCTCAACTGCTGGTCTAATCTTGGCAACCCCATTAGCTGAATGTAACCCCTTCCCAACAATAACTCTTATATGGCTTTGGTTAGTCTGTATATCATGAGCTATTCTTCTTTGTAAAATCCATTCTGCTTCTTTGACATATAATCCATGTAAATCAATTTCATCAGGTTTACTATCTTCATTATTCTCTCTAAAGACAAATTCAGCAGCTTTACGATTATAATCATCAGCCTGAGCAACAACTTTCTTAGCTTCTTCACTTAATTCATGGGCTCTTTTCCCGTCTCCTTGTTTATAGGCAGCTTGTGATTGTTGACTAAGTTGATTACGACGTTGAAATAATCGATCAGCTTCAGAGCGTAATCTTTTGTATTCGGAATCAGTTGCGTGGTTGTAATCACGCTCTGTGGTTTCGTCGTCAATAAGCTTGACTCCTCGATCGATATAAGTCGCCATTAACCCTACTTGTAGATTGTATTCAGAGTGAAGAAGAAGATGAAATCTCGATTTGTTGACAGTTTTGAGGGAAGTGGATGCGAAATGGAGGCTAGGGTTCACTCTATGCAGGTACAAAATTTTATGTTAAGCCCTCGAAGAAGTCAAAAGCTTGGAAAATGGGTCTAATCATTTTACTACCAAGTGCTACACGCAACTATTACTTACGTTTGATTATTTATTCGATAATAGTGTATTGAATTTGTTCACATATAAAACAAAGATAACTATATAATCGCAAAAACATTGGTGATATGGTTCTAAAAACTAAATACAAGTGTGATCCCAACCTAAAAAACAAACCGCCCATTTCCTAATACGCTCTATGAGTACTTACATCTACTGTTAAACAACCAGGATTCCAAGGGTGTTTAATCAAATTCAATCCATGACGTTCACAAAACGTCTCAATAGTCGGTCTAAGTCTCGGTGGCACATGACTTCTCGATTTCCCTCTTCCACAAACAATCTTCCAAAGAGGTTTTCTATTATAGATTCCATATTGAAGCATATCTATTAGAACCGTTTCTGATTCTTGAATTGACAAATGATGTAAATCAAGTATCCCCTCTGGATTGTTTTTATTATTGTGTATAAACGATAGCACCGCAGCTCTTCGTCTTAGACTCTCTGCCTTCGCATGACATTCAGATGCTTCTCTTTTTAGTTGGAATGCGAGCTCACGATCTCCTCGATGACGAGCTTCCTTAGCTTGCTTTTTTAGTTCAAAACGACGACTAAACAACGCTTCGGCTTCTCCCCGTAAAAGCACCGGCTGTAGATTAAATAATCTTGCTGAGACTTTCAATTGTGATAAATAGGTTGCCATATCAATATTTCTGCAATACAATATAAAACAAATTCTAATGATCTTCTTGTTAAAGAATATTCACAAGTTGTTAACAAGAAAGGTAGAAGTTCAAGTTAGTTTTGTGAGGTTTCTTTTTTTTTTTTAGTGAAATGGAACGATTGGGATAAATCAATTGTTCCTGTATATAGTTGACGATATATCATCATATCAAAAATAATCATCAAATTACCATCCTACATATTACTCTGACTCTGTATGAGATATAGCTATTCAGTTTTAGGGCTACGGGTGATCTAAGACTATAAAATTGATATTTGTATTTTGTGCTACTTCTATCACGAAAATGTATAGTACCAAGAAGAAGTAGTTCAATTGGGAGAAAAAGCTTCCAATTTTGCCATAAATTCTAATCAGCCAAGGTACCCACTTTCCATACATACAGACAGTTTGCAGCTTGCACGAGAGGAATGCTCGGAATCCCTTGAGGCTTATCTAAATCTCCGTTTCTCTATTCTATTCGAGATGGATCATTGGTTTGTAGATGTAGATGGGTACCATATGAGGAAAATTGTATTCGAGTAAGGTACAAAACTAGTCACAAACACTCATGTGCAAGAGACAAGAATATATCAATCTACAAGTTAATTAATAAATTTTATAAAAGATATATATTATATTTCAAATACAAAATATATGCCAAGAAGACAAAAGAGAATACACAAATAATCAAAAAAAGAATCTAATATATAGAATTTTCAAATATTCAATCCGCTTATTTCTTAGCAGCCTTTTGAGCAGCCTTGGTAACCTTACCGGCCTTGTCAGACTTTTCAACAGACTTGATAACACCGACAGCGACAGTTTGTCTCATATCTCTGACAGCGAATCTACCTAATGGTGGGTAGTCAGTGAAAGCTTCAACACACATTGGCTTGGTTGGGACCATCTTGACGATAGCAGCATCACCAGATTTAACGAATTTAGGACCTTCTTCTATTTTCTTACCAG